>NC_072738.1:139487594-139536801 GCF_026930045.1 Uloborus diversus
AAGATGTTACGGGGCTGAAGTTTAGCACTGGAAACAGGACAAGGGGTCATTGTTTTCAGCTATTTCAATCTCAGGCTACCATAAATATTAGGAAAAATTATTATTTTAGCAGGGTAGTGGTACCTTGGAACAGCTTACCGGAAGCGGTGGTAATGAGCAAGGAAGTAGATAGTTTTAAGAGGGCCATTGATCTTCACTGGGGATTGTAAATTGACTAGGACCAGCCTAGCTGGGCCCAGAGCCTGTTGCTGGTCGTCACATTTGTATTTGTATATTGCTAATTTTCAACCTCTGCACCGCATATAAGCATAATAAGCAAAGTTTAAGGTATATTTGTATTTTCACTTTGGAATTTCATACCCTTTTTGGGGAGGATCCAGACCCTCTGAACCATCCCTTTGGCTACACCACTGTCCCTTAAAAATGTTCTTCATGTGAATGATTTTGATAAAACGAAAAACTTGAAAAGTTCTGCATGTGCATTGTTTGTAATAGCAAGAAAGGAATTAATAAGACATGCACATAACTTAAGTATATGCCTTTATTTTTGGTTGTGCGACTTCCAAAACAAATTTATCAACCATAAATATTGTACATTGTAATTAAATCGTAAATTTTAGAAACCAGTCAGAGTAAAACGTCAAGTTTTCTAATATCGGAGAAGCTACATGAACAGTTTAATTGGGATTACAACACTCTTAATTGAAAGAAATATATCTATAGTAGATACAAACCTAACCTGGCAGTGTCATAATGCTGTGATTAAAATCTGCATAACCTTCACTATGCTGCCCGGTTAGATTTGGCCCAACTATAAATGTATCCTTTTCTGTTTAAAATGTTGTAATCTTGTTTGAAAATGTTTAACATGATACTGCAAAAAAAAAAAAAAAAAGCATTTTTAGCAAGTTACCACCCTAAGCCAGGGCTAAGGCAGAAATACATAAAATACATTGCCAACTCAGTCATTCCATCCGAGGACTGCAGTTTCGTGCTTTTTAGCACTCATCAGCTCGGAATAGGAAGTAACTGAGCTGGAAGCAGAAAACTCCTTGAAAGAGCTAAGAGAGCTAAACAGACTGGTAGCTAATGTAGAATTAGCACACCAGACGAGTGACTGCAACAACGGTGCGGTTCAACTCATGGTGCAGTTCAACTGAGCCTCCAGCTCAGTTACTTCCTATTCCGGGCTGATGAGTGCTAAAAGCATGAAACTGCAGTCCTCTGGTGAAATAACCGAGCTGGCGGTGTGTTTTATGTAAAAATGCTTTTTCGAAATTGTAGAGCTTGGCATTTGACAACGATGTTAGAAATAAATGGATCTATTACAGGTGATTTTAATCAGTTTGTTTTATCACACAAATGATCAACAGAATGGGCATTAAAATTGATATAGTTTTACACACACAGTTTAGCAACATGGAAATATATTTGTGCATGAAAAACAATGATTTCGAAGGAAGTCCAGTTTCTTGAAATTCAGGTGTTTCCTGTCGAAAATTCTAGTATTTTTATCACTTCGACTTCGACTTTGAGTTCCCATTTTTCATTAAATGCTAAATGTACTAGAGAAAGCAGTTGACAAGTTATAAGCCAGCTCACATACATTTATTGATTTTCAAAGTTATCTGCGAGTAGCATACAGTCAAACTCTAATAACTGGAATTCCGATGAAAGATGGATTAAACAATTGCTTTTGTTAATAACGTATTGCCATAGTTACAGACATTGTGCCAAAAAAAAAAAAAAAAAAATCCTCTTTTTCTCCAAACATAAAAGAACTCGTCCAAGTTCAGACATCCTGTTATTAGAGCCATTTTATACCATTTTTTTTCATCAATAATTTTAAATCTTAGTGAGTAATGTGAATTCAATTCAGAATAAATGTAATTACCAATATTGAAAGATTTTTTTTCCCTTTGTGGGCCAAGTTATTCTGTCCAGGCTTCTTGCAAAGATTCATGGATGACAATTATGGCAGACAGCTGCTCAGTTTGCGGTACGAAAAATTCAAGAATTAAGATGAGATTTTTCCTTTTCTTTCAGCTATTGTATCATTCACACAGTATCAATTTGCCAAAAATTCTCCCCTTAGCTTCCGACCGAGTTGCCATGACCTCTCGTCGGCCCTGGCCGGGCCTCTAATTCCCGACTAGGTTGA
The DNA here is from genome assembly GCF_026930045.1 of Uloborus diversus. Lineage (NCBI taxonomy): Eukaryota > Metazoa > Arthropoda > Arachnida > Araneae > Uloboridae > Uloborus > Uloborus diversus. Next base: position 139,489,756 of record NC_072738.1, read on the forward strand.
GATGTCCTCTCGTTGGTCCTGCTAGAATATCTTGCTTTCAAAGATAAAAGTAGAAAGCGTTTTAATTGTGAGAGGTTCTATAGAGATACAAGGATAGTTTACGGAAGAACTGAATCCTTTGTTTGCGAACAAAATTTTGATGCATGGATACAAAATACAGAATGCACAAATATCGGTGGGGATTATCAATAGTGACTGCGTTCGATGTTCTTTTTAATATGTCATTTTGAAAAATAGCTTGTGAGTTACACATTCTTTTCTATGCAGCTGTAATAATATAATTTGATACAAACGACTTTTTTTTTTGTTGCGGAAGAGTTACAAATCACAATTTTCTCTCAGCAAAATCAGGAATAGAAATCTTTGTTTTCTGCCATCTCGCGGCTTTTACATTAAGCTTGTATAACTGCTTAATTTTTTGTGAAACTGCTGTGAAATTATTGTTTCTTTTCATGGAGAAATATCAGCATTGTCGACAAGAAACTCTCTTGACATGGAAGCTGCTACTTGTGATTTTGTCTTCTCTGTCGGTTTGGTGGCCGTAATGGAATCAAACGATGATTCTCTCTCTACAGATCCCCAGCTGGTTGGCCCTGGCGATCCAACTTTCAACAAGGTAGACTTCGGAGAGGTCGCATCTAGCTTGCTGTGACCCACGCCATAGAAAAAGTACATGGAAAGGCCTAAAGACATAAAAACATTAGTTGAAGAATTTGTTGATAAAGTGACTCAGTATAAATTTCTCAGGATAAACTTTAAACCTTAACCATATATATAACTTCTTCCCGGGCTTGTAGGGTGTAGTCCATCCAAGATGCTATTTATGTCTTCTTCCGAGATCAAACGAATTCAAAGAGAAAATCTACCATAAGGTATGCGCCGATTTCTCCTCCAAATTCATTTGATCTGAAAAGAAGCCTATTAAGAGAAATGTTGCCGCCTGCCTTGTCTAGTGTTCAGAGAAGTCTGACTGACAGGAAGGTCTGGGTTCGAATCCTGCCTCGGGCATGGATGTACTTTCTCTTTCCTGTCCTTTCTTTGTGTGAATGTGTTGTTATGCTGTGTATGGTTGCCTACCCTATAAACGGGTCCTTATGGCATGTGTGTACTGTAGAAGATGAACTTCACACCAAAGTACGGTACAATTGGAAAAGTGGAACAGCGCACCCCAAATTGCCAGCCTGGTTGGCACACGACAACAACAACAAGAGAAACGTCAGACAGGCATCTTCCTGGATGGAATATGGACTACGAGCTCAGAAAGTGACTGTTATTGACCTCTACGATGAATGCCTCAGTTTTAAGCTCTTTTGCTTTCGTTGCCAGAGGGCTTGCGCTGTGAAAAAATTTTGTAAGGTTATCATTGATTATTAATGGGCGGAGCGTTACACAAATTCTGGAGTAAGTCGTGCCAATTTTAAGAAAACTAATTCTTGAAGGAAACATTCACAAAGTTAAGTTCCACCTAGTGACAAAACCTTAGGGCAGGAATTAAAATGGAGGGAGCATTGGCTCGGCAAATGCTGACTCAAAGACACCAAGTCACGTGACTCAACAACGACCAATGGTTGGCAAAATTTGCGTGAAACAAATGAAAGAAATCTGATTTCTTCCAATGCTTTGCTTTAAAATCTATCACTTGACTTGTTGGCTTGGTTTCATGAATGAAAGTCTTCATTCCCTCCATTTTATTTCTTCTCGATGGAAAAAACAACATTAAAAACTGAGGTGGTACAATTCAAAGTGCATGTGCAAAGATTGGAATCTACGCAGCATAGCTCGTAAACTTTTAAAAACGGAACCGACAACAGCCTCGTAGCTGACGGTGAAAAGCTCTTGCCTTGCAAGCTCTCTATACGCAGTTAGATTGAGGGTGTAGGTTCAATTCATCGAGAAGAAATAAAATGGAGGGAGTGAAGACTTTCATTCATGAATCCAAGACCCCAAGTCAAGTGATAGGTTTTAAAGCAAAGCATTGGAAGAAATCAGATGTCTTTCGCTTGTTTCACGTAAAGCGTGCCAACCATTTGTCGCTGTTGAGTCACGTGACTTGGCGTCCTTAGGTCAGCTTTAGCTAAGCCAATGATTGGACTTGCTCCCTCCATTTTAATTTCTGTTCTAAGGTTTAATTCCACCCAGCCACTCTGAGCGTTATTTCCTCACTTCATGCTGTAAAAGTGGTAATTGAAATAAGTTTCGGATTGGTGTAAAGTTAATTGGTGTACATCCATTGGTGGACGAAATTAAGAGATGGAAGGCATTTCACACATTTCTCGGAAAATATCACATAAAACCTGGAGAGTTGGTTCCCATATAATGGCACTATGGCGCTGGTGCCGTTGAGATGAGTTTATGTATATTGTGGGCGTTGCTAAGGCAGCAGGAGGTATAAAAGTCTGCAATCAGCTGTACAGCTCATTCCACTCTACAACACAGTCGCGATTTGTACTGTGTTTCTTGAATAATCTTGTTGTTTTTTTGCTGATTTTAATGGGAAATGAGTGAACATCATCGTTTAGGGGCCGTGGTAGCCCGATCGGTAGAGTGTCGGATTCGGAGCCGGAGGGTCCTGAGTTCGAAACTCGATGGTCGAAGACCCACCGTCGTCATTAAAGGGGACTGGGCGACGTTAAATATGCTCGTGGTCTCAATGTCCTCCAAGTGAAACGATACCTCTTGGGGTGCTAGCACCAGGTAGCTATTAGCTCCTGGTCTAGTTCTAAATTCTCATTAACTGTTCGATCCGGTGATGGTGCTGCCATCTATCGGTATAAAAAATAATGGAGGCAAGGCACTTAGTATGCAGTCCTCGACATAAATACAGTTGTAGTCAGTTGTGACTCGGAATCGAAAAAATCGAAATCATCGTTTAGACGAAGGTATGAGGTGGGAAATTGTGGGTAGACTTGAGGCAGAACAGTCCCAAGCTCAGGTTGCTAGTGAAGTGGGTGTAATTCAAAGCGTTGTTTCGAATTTGTGAAGTCAGTTCAAAAAGAGTCGGACAGTGTTCAGAAGACCAGGACAAGGCCGTCCGAGTTACCATGGAAACAACAAAAATAAAATAAAATGTTTTCATTTCGTTCAGGAACGTAAAAGCAAAATGGTAAGCTCAAAACTGTGTTGTGAATAAGTAAATCAATTATTTTTTGCCGGGAGAATATAGATCGAATATACTTTAGATTTAAAAAATGTTGCTGTGATCAAATTTTCATTTTTACGAATCTACGGCTAAATAATAGAGAGGCAAAATTGCACATCTGAAACAAACCAACTAACATCCCTATAAACTAATAGATACGTCCATTTCCGCCTATAAACTGGATATTAACCTTTCCATGTAATCGATGGTCAGATAATAGGGTCTATCAACCCCTGCTTGAAACCAGGTTGAAACCATTAGACCTGAAATCGACCCATGGCACGTACTGTATGGCAGTCCTAAGGCTTCATGCTAAAAGTAGGGAGTTAGCGGAGGTAAGGTCGAGACAATTGATTAAAAAAATGCACTGTGTAAAATTAACAGATTAAAAAGATGGTATTGCTTGAATATCAATGTCCTTACCGATGGCTACCCAGACGAGTAACCTTAACCATGTTGCAGCTTTCAGATTCACAATGAGCACAGCATTTACGACGATGCTGAGAGCGGGCAAAAATGGCACCAGTGGGACCTGCAACACACGATAAAAACGTTAGACATGTTTTTTAAGGACGAAGTAGCTAAAATGTAGTGAAATGCTCTTGATGCAATAAGCTCATTTTAAATTGCGAACTAGAAATTTTATTTGATTCGTAAATTCGAAGCTTTTCTTTGCTGATTTAATCCTTATATGTTATTTCTGTAGCCTGTTTTTTGTTTCTACGCGAGATCTTCCTCAATTCTTGGTGATTTCTTTGATTTACACCTTATTTTAAAGCTAAGCGTGCAGGCTAATGACAAAACATAGACGCATGATCTTATTTTTTTTCGGCAAAAAGCTTTTTTGCTGTTTTTTATTGCGCATTCCTTCAACGAATGCATTCGAAAAGGAAGGCGCAATTGCTAGGTTTGTTGGAGTGTCGTGCTGTTACTCAGAATGGCGGCAGTTCGAATCCGTGCCAATGAATATCTCTTTAATTCTTCTTTTTTTTCCGTCAGATGCTCACATGGGCACGACTGTATTTACCACAACCTGCTTTTTCACATGCAAAATTACTGCTTTTTCACGAGTCACTCAGCCACACTTTTAATGATATTTATGTTTGCATTGAAAATACGTACAACCAAAAGGTGAGCGATGATCAAATTATCACAACGTTGTATTTAACGAGGTTTCGTTACTGATGTTTTCAAATTACATGTCTTCTCTTGTGCGCATATTTTTTTCCGTTTACTTTTTTCGGTTCTTCTTCATAATGTTCTTTCTTTGAAATTTTTAAAGGGCGAAATGCCTTATGAAACGATTCGAAGCACAGTGCGGAGTTCCGCACGGGTCTACTAGTTTTTTTTTTAATACAATTCAACTATCCAAGTGTAAAATTTGTTACGGAAGGTATTCCCGTCAGAATAATAACACTGTTTCTTCAAAAAATGTCATCTACGGCGAAAATATAATCAAGACTATAATTTACTCTCTAAAGAAATCTCCGTTAAAATTGAGGGAGGGTTGGAAGGAACGGGTCAGCGCTGCATTAATGCTTGGATAGAATGTCAAAAATTATTTCTAGCTTGCTCGGTAGATGTAGGATACAGGAGCAAGAGTGTAAAACTGCTACTAGACAGGCTAGATATAATTTTTAGCATTTTATTTCAGCATAAGTGTAGCGCTGAACCAATACACCCAACTTTCTCCGCCCGGTGTAATAACAGAGCCGGGAGCACCTTTACAAACAGTAAATGGAGAATTTTGTCTTACTTTTTTTTTTTTGAAGGGTACGGAGGAAAACCAAAATAAAGAATAACAGAAACTCCAAATCAATAACGAAAATTAATATTAGACTACCTCATATTAAGATGGATTTCACGGGTCAGAAAATACTTTGTTAACAAATATGAACTGACAGCGGATAGAAATTTTAAATCATTGAGCTTTTTCTCCTTATGTTCCGACTATGAAGTCGCTACCAATCAAACGTATAAAGTCTTTGAATTGTATTTAAAATTTACAAAATAAGATTATAACTCCAACTGTATACAACTAGGAAGTTCCAAATAAATATCAAACGCAGAAAATTTCGTTCTTTCAATTTTTAAGTTTTTACTACCATAATTCTGAAAACGCTAAGTCGGTTTTTATTAATATCTCCGGTAATTAAAGTTCCACAAAAACGAGGCCAAGCTAAGAATACTTTCTGTCAAGTCACCTTTTGAACGAAAAAAGAACTATCAAAAACAGTTCATCTGTTTAGGAATTACGATATCACAAATAGACACACAGATACACTTTAAAAATTTCTTACCCGTTCCTTTTTGTGACGGCGGCTACAAATTGGCTTCTGAAATGATACCTTATGATTTAAATAGGGAATAAAACCTAATTTATACGGTATTTTATTCTTTTAACCAAATATTTGATAATTTTTTGACTAGAAAAGATCCGTTTAAGATCCGTCAGAAAAGTAACGGATACGGATACAGATCTTTATTTTACCTCTGATGTCCTCGGATACGGATATCCGGAGCATCACTAGTATGCTTACGGACCTCTTGCTGGTGTGCTGAAGTCTTTTAGTTACCAGTGTGAAAATATACTGGAGGTCTTCGGCTTTGTTATCGCAATTCTAGACTGACGAGCCCGAAGTAAGAGGGAAAATGCACTACTTGGATGCTGTAATGAACTGTTTGGTATTTCCCTTCAAAAACATCTACTGATCTACCTACACTATTTTGAAATGGGGTTAAGGCTTAATGCAGTGGTTCCCAAGTTTTTCGAGCCTGTCACCCTCCTCTAAAACTGACTGACGCCTATTGCCCCCCCCCCTTTTTCTTCTTTGAAAAAACCTTTAATTGGTGCTAAGCATCGATATTATTGAACATTTAACATTTAATTTGAGCAGTTAACAGCACATTTTTAATTGCGTAATTTAATTTGAAGTACGATGTTTCGAAATTATTTTTTTGAATAAAATCTGAGGGAATTAAAAACACATGCAGTTAAAACTTTTTTTGAAAAAAAGAAACTAAAAGTTTGAAAATTCATAAATTTGAGACAATAAATGATGAAATGTTTCCTTAAAGTCCAACCGAGGTGCGATTAGGAAGCTCTTGAACCTTATTTTACTTCTTTTTAAACTAGTGACTCTTGGTCTGAGCTCTTAACAATGGGGTCGTTCCAAAATTTAAAAAATATTTTTTTTTGAAAGAGCATGCTTAAAAACATAGGATCTGACCATTTTTTAAATAATTTGTTTAAGTTTAATATTTTTTAAAAAATACTTAAATCGGTGCGCTTTCAATGTTTATGCTTCTGTCCGATGACATCACAAATGATGAAATGCCATTCTGTGTTGCCATTCACGGAGCAAAATATTTAATTATCATCTTTACTCACGTGTATTGGCAACGATATGGTTGATAGCAAGCATAGAGCGCAATTTTAATTCGCTTCTTGATTATCATAACGTGAAAACGCGGTAGAAAGATGCGGCAAATTGCATCATTTGTGCCGTCATCAAGACCACGCCTTGTTTTCAAAATCGGACATATTAAAAAATTAATTAAAAAATAACTGTTGGGAAAATAAAAGTATTTTCTGGGTTCATGTTGTTTTTGTTGCTTATTCTATCAATTTCAGTGACAAAAAGTGCTACTTTTGACTGAAGGAAACAACCCCATTGGGTTTCAAATTAGTTTTTAATTTCGATATTTGTTGGTTTTTTTTTTTTTTCCAAATTGAATGGGTGGGTCCCTAGAAGAAGGGAATATGTTACAAATTAAAAATCTTACAGAAAGGACTAAACAAAGAAGCGCACAACTGAAGAATATTAATGAAGATCAAGTGTAACATATGCCGTTCTTCACTATCATTTCGGATAGTTACAGCAACACTTAAGTTTCGATTTGGTAAAAAATTTATTATTTTTTGTCCTATTTCTACAAAAAGAAAGAAAAAAAAAACAATAAAGAAAAATTCGTAACACATGTTCTTATTCTATAGACCCATTCATTTTTTTTTTTTGTCTTTTAAATACTCATCACCCCCTGTGGCCTCTAACAAATTTTCTGTCCCTTGAAAAGCCAAATCCCCTGGTTAAGAATCACGGGTGTACTTGAAAGACTATACTCGGCTACTTCTGACGATTCAAGCAGCGTATTTTCTGAGTCTCAAAAAACTAAATAAGATGTTAATCCGCAGTTTGAAACATATTTCTTAGACTTTTAAGTCAGTTCTGCCATTGATCCTGTGATAACTATTTAGCTGTATGTAATACATAATTGGTTTCTTCTTCGTTTGTACGCTTAAATACAGCGAAAAGGTGCCTTAATTAAGATAGAGCTTCTAATAAACAGGATTCATTAATACATTGTTGTGAATAGACTTAAACACAGATAATGGGGTTGTTTCCTTCAGTCAAAAGTACTACTTTTAGTCACTGAAATTAGTAGAATAAACAAAAAATAATAATAACATGGAGCAGGAATCAACTTTTATTTTCCCAACGCTTAGTTTTTATTTCATTTTTTAAAATGTCTGATTTTGAAAATAAGGCGTGGTCTTTATGACGTCACAAAATGTTTGCCGCATCTGTCTACCGCGATTCGACGTTTTGATAATCAAGAAGCGAATTAAATATCGCGCTCTACGCTTGCTATCAACCATATCATTGCTAGTACATGTGAGTAAAGATGCGAATTAAATACTGCGGTCTGTGCTAATGGCATCAGTGAATGGCATTTTATCATTTGTGATGTCATCGGCAGGAGCGTAAACAATGAAAGCGCACCGATTAAGTTTTTTTTTTTTTTAATATTAAACTTAGTCAAATTATTTTAAAAATTGGTCAGATCATATGTTTTTAAGAATGCTCTTGCAGAAAAAAAAGCTTTTAAAATTTCGGAAACGACCCCATTTTTTGTTCATAATTATCCCCCGTTTAAAATGATTAAAAGACATTTTTGAAGAGCGAAATAACACTGAAATGCGTTTTCCTGCCCTATGAGAATTTAGGCAGGAAAGAGAGTTTTACAGAGATTCTCTCCAGAGGAAATCGCTGCGCCTTAAAAAGCGCTGTGTCATAAATCCCGCTTTCGAGTTTTTTGTTGATTCCTATATATATATATATATATATATATATATATATATATATATATATATATATATATATATATATATATATATATATATATATATATATATATATATATATATATATATATATATATATATATGTGTGTGTGTGTGTGTGTGTGTGCATGCATATATATATATATATATATATATATATATATATATATATATATATATAAACAAATTTATATTTCGGTTCAGCCCCAAAAATCGGCTACGTGCAGAAAATTCCGTGACCAAAAATCTAGTCTTTTATGAAGAAAACTGCCCCTTTGAACTCTCTATTTGAAACTGAAATGTATGAATATTGTGTGGTAGTAGTGTAAAAATAAGTGTTAAAGTTAGCATTAAATAGGCTAAAATTAAAATTTGACAAGTTTCAAATTATAAAACTTCAATGTGACAATGTTTTTTCATCTTCCTGAGCAACCTTTACAGTTGCAGATTGCGGGTTTTCCAAGAGCAACGTCAAAATCTGACCAAACTCCACACACTCCTACACACACACATACACACACTCATGCCTGCACACAGACACAAACACATATGCCTACATACACACACACACACGAACGCCTACACACACAGCACTGCATACACAACACGCACACACATGCATACATACACACACACACGCACCCACACACATGCGCCTACACAAACACAGACACGCATTCATACACACACACGCTCGTGATTGCGAAATACATAATTTGAATTCAAGATGACGAAAATTCAAATTAATATATATATTTTTTTTTTTGAGCAATCACAATTGCTTATTGTTATCACTTGACTGTTTTGAATTCCTATCATTTTATTTTCCCACCGCCACCCTCCGCACCATCACCGTCGACCGGCTCCTCACGATACTGCTCCTATAGCAAAAGCCGTCTCCAGGTTGCGTCAATATCCTACACACACACGGATACATACACAACTGCACACACACACAAACACATACACATAACTACCCACACATTCATGCCTGCACACAGACACAAACACATATGCCTACACACACATACACATACCCCGCCTCCACACACGCAAACACTCATACACACAACTACCCACACACTCATGCCTACACACAGACACAAACACACATGCCTACACACACATACCCCCTTACACACAAACACACACGCCTACATACACACACTCGTGATTGCGAAAAACATAATTTGAATTCAAGATGACAAAATTCAAAATAATTTTTTTTTTATGAAGGTGATTTTTTTGAAACTGAAAGTCCTCCCTCGTTCCGGAAAATGATTTACTTTAATATTAAAATCGCTAAAACATAATCAAAATGAAAGTATTTTAACTGCTCGTAGTTACTCAAAAAGCCTCAATAATAAAAACAAATGCAATAATTTAATTTCTTTACGCTCAAGCGAAAAATGGCAACAGATAATATTATCCAGCAATTTCTTCACGCTAACTAAGTTGCGTGAAAAATGAAATAAAAATGAATTTTCGCTAACTTATAATTGCTTCTAGCTCTTTTTCTAGTCATCGTAGCGAATTCCAATTTTTGAGCCGTAAACGGGGGATAGACGTTTTCAGAAGTACTTTTTACGATCTTTCCAACCATACCAAACTCGAAGCTTTAAAATGTATTTTTCGTGTAGAAAAACCAGTTTAAACAACGAATTAAAACTTAATGCTTCACGCTTCCAACAATGAGTTTCAACAATGGAAAAGAGATAAAATTTAAATTTTTGAGTTTCGCTAACTAAAAAACGCTTCTAACATTTTTTCTAGTGGATTTAGGTTATTGGACCTTGGGCGCCTTGACAATTTTGTCGTTAGGCGTATTTTTTAAAAGCCTTTCCAACCATATTTAATTCGAAAAAATTGGACTATCCGTTCGCGTAAAAAGAGCCATTTAGGACGAAAATGCGTTTTTAATTAATATCTCCGTTAATTAGCGTTCGATTTCAAAAATTTTTGTTGATGACACTAAAACTCGGCAATAGCTACCGAACAAAAAAAGAATGAAGGAAATCGGTTCACAAACAGAGGAGGAATCGGTACCGAAAGGAAACGGCTTGCCTTTTGCCTATTAATATACATATAAAGATTTCTTTCCAGGTGCAGAGATTGAACTGTTTTTCTTTTAGTTATGCATTATTTTGACATGAGTAATTAGTTTTTGATCACAGTTTTCAGTAACTTTTATTTCATTTGGAACTGATACGTCAGCGTTGGCGTGAACTGAATGGCGTAAACGTTTTGCGTTAACGCAAAAATGTACTAATCGGTATCTTAAATTGAAATTGTAGATAAAAATCTTAACGTTTGCCGATTGTGTTAGGGCGCTTGCATCTTTAATTGCTTAGAGAGTTATTGAAATTGACTAAAGAAAATGCACAATACTATCTAAATGAAAAACTCACTATGTAACAAAATATTTACAACTTAGAATAGCAAATTTACAAATCGGACTCCATAAAAACTCATTCTGCCGTGTTCCATCTATTCTATTTATTTTATTTCTCGCGGGCGTTGATCGTCTGCTACGATCAACGCCCGCTGTTGCTACGATACCCACCAGTCACATGGTTTGGTTTATGAGCAGCAAAAGGGTTGCCATAGCTCGGTCTACTCTTATTATTTATTAGTCTACTAGCTGTACCCGACGCGCGCTGCTACGCCAGCGAAAAAATACATCCTTATACTGATTTTCATGACAATCGGTTGAACGGGGCAGAAGTTGCTACTCTGCAGTGCCACCTGGTGGCGAGTGGCTTAAATGAGCATATTATGCACCTTCACCGTGGAAAAATACATATATATAGCAATTTTCATAATAATCGGTCCAGGTATCAAGTGAAGCCGTGACTATACTCAAATTTTGTACTCACGCAGTTTGCAAGATCAATCAATCGCTAAAAATATCAAATAGAAAAAGTTTTAAATCCCCCCGTTGCATGAAAAGCCATAAAACAATAAAGAAAAAATTTATTTGTTCAAACTCAAGAAAAATGGCAGCAGCTAACTTCTTATCAATGAGATCTTTCACGCGAATTAATTTCTGCGGCCGATAATTTTATTCGTATTTATCTAATGGATTGTGACTTCAATTGGAATAAAAAAGGAACTATCGATCGGATTTTTTTCGATAAACATTCCCAGTACCAAAAGTAGCAAACTGTGAAAGTTTCAGCCAAATCTGCCGGGTAGTTTTTGAGTTCATGGATGACATACAGACAAACATTCATTTTTATATATATAGATGATACAAACCTTATAGCGCAGGGGCGCCGTGGATTGCTGATGTATCACAATCAGAAGTAAGCTCATGACGTCACACGTCAGAAATATCAGCAGTATCACGATGGCCCACCAAGAACCTTCTTCCAGGCTGGAGTAGCAGCCCTTGACGAATCCACACACCAGGAAGGTGAAGACTCCGAACAGGAGGACACACAGTGTGACCAGCCGACCGGGAGGGGCGTTCAGGTAGGGCTTCAGCATATGGAATGCTCCGTATAGTTGGCCGGCCGCATCTTCGACTGGGGACTTGTCTATGCTGCCCTCGCCGATGGAAGACAGTTCCTGGCTGCCTAGGGCATTGACAGAAGAAGGTGGTCTGTACCTGTAGGGAGTTTAGACAGTGGATTTGGCATAATGAGTTTCATTGAATGGTAATGTTAAGCAAGTCATGTTTGTATGATTAGAAATGAAAGTAACCCATTTTATTAAGATAAATTAAGCATATAAGAAAGCATTTAATTATCATAATTAAATGCCTTCCATTTAATTATGCATCTAATTAACATAATTAAAATGCCTTCCAAACTGTAGAGTAGAAATATTCTCTTATGTGTTGTGTAAACGATAACATGTCTAAATTTATTAACTGACTAGTGGTACCCGCACGGCTTTGCCCGTAATAGAAAAATTGAAAGATCTTTTGGTTCGCCTGTATATTTACAAATAATGTATGATGAATTTTCTCGCCAATTGGCTTGTACCCATGTTACGGTTCTACGTTATGATAATTTCGTACCTCGCCAATTTGCTTGTGCCCATGTTACGGTTCCATGTTATGATATTTTCGTAATTTACTATTCCATCTTATGAAAATTTTGTTCTTAAAATTCGAATAGAAAAAGAACCACATCGAATTTTCAAAAAATCACTTCAAGGTGCACACACCCACGCTACAAACTAACTTTGTGCCAAATTTCATGAAAATCGGCCGAACGGTCTAGGCGCTATGCGCGTCACAGAGATCCTGACAGACATTCGGACAAACAGAGGGACACCCAGCTTTATTATTAGTAATAAAGAAGATGCTCCTGAAATGAATTTCTCTACGTAAAAGTTGTGAAGCTATTACATATTCATTAGAATTACGGTCGAACGAGCCCGAAGGGACCACGATATTTGCTCGTTACAAACGAGTGCTCGTAAAAAACGGGTTCGTGAAAAAATGCATAGGTATTTTCGTATTTCTGTACAGTACCAAAGAAGTTGGGTTATTCGTTTTGAACAGTCTTATTGTCTCTTTTTTGTTGTTTTCGAGGAACGTGTAGCCCGAAAAACATCGTCATTTGCGTACGTGGCATCAAAATAGCTAGAAGTTTTTCTGCACTTTAGAAACCATTGGATATACCGAGGGCTGTTGGATTATTCTCAGAATTTATAACTTTCGGCTAAATTGAAAATGATTATGGAATTTTCCCAAAAATTGGATAATCCTTTCTGTCGTGGAAATCTGCAGAAATTTTATAAAATGCAAAAATTCCACTCGTTTTAAGCGGGGTTTGCTAGTTAAAAGTGCCCTATGTTCTCACATACTTAACATTGTACCGACCAAATCTGTTTGATTTCCTCACTAAATCCGAGTTCTCGTTAAATCAGGGCTCGCTGTGAGCGAGTTCGACTGTAATAGAGTTACTGACCGGTGAACTACACGAATAGTGTCACAATGGAAAAAAAAAATTATAAGAAATAGGTTACAATCGATAGAGCATATTGAGACATTTTTGATCTAAAAATTATTTGCCTCGTGCCTCCGTTTTCGAGACATAAGGCTGTAAAATGTACCGAAATTTTGAGAATAGCTCCAAATTTCAAGACTTGGAGAGAATTTGAGCGTATCTTGCGATTTCACCGTCTGCATGTGGCAGGACATCCAATTGCAAAGCGTGTGACAGTTGTCTTCCATTTCTCACCGAAACTCGGCAAATTTGGCGATTTTAAAAGTGAGGTCTTAAAGTCTGCCGAAATTTTTTTAAAAGTTTTGGCAGACTTTAAGACCTCATATTTAGGTAACGGGGGCACTAGGGAAAATAATTTATGAGGTCAGAAATATATGTTACTATGCCCTTTTGATTGCTACTTACTTAGATTTTTTTCATTATTACACTATCGTATGCTGCCGTGTGCAGGTAAAGGACAGTAACTGCAATTTTTTCATTTTTCATTTTTTTTTTGCATTTTTGTCATCTATTGTACGTAATCTTTACTGTATAAGCTCGCTTATTCGAATTGAATAAAAGTCTGATTCCATCATCCTTATATATTATTTCTGTAGCCTGTTTTTGGTTTCTACGCCAGATTTTCCTCAATTCTTGATCGATTTCTTTGATTTACGCCTTATTTTAAAGCTTATGGTGCTGGCTACTGACGAAAAATAGACCCACGGTCAAAAAATTGTTTTTTTCAACCGAAAAACCTGTTTTAAAGAACCAGAATGAGGTTTTCGGTTAAACTTATAACTTTAATTTGCGCTATGACCTACAGAGCTGAATAGCTTGATCGGCAGAGCGTTCTCTTCATAACCAGGAGAATGCGTGTTCGGGCCCACGTCCGGACAATCTGCAACAAAAAAATTAGAGAAATATCGCGCATTACATGAACACTTACTTAAGTGAATAACAACTATGAAGAAATAGAATAAATGAGAAGGAAACGCTCCTTGCTGATATGAAAACTTGAAGTGACTTTGTGCTAAATTACTTCTGGAATTGTACGTTTTTTTTTTTTTTTTTTCGTTTTAAGCTTTGGCTCTGGTAAGAAAATTAAAGCATAATGTAAGCGAAAATATAAGTAACAAGTTTAAGATTTCAGACAACAATGGAATTGTTTTTTGTTCATAAAAAATAATAAATCGTATATTGAAGTAAAGATTCTTCTAATGAGTTTTGGACTCTTTGTACAAATAAAAAAAAAAACCTCAATTTGAAGGGTAAACTAATTTTTTTTCTTCTTTTTGTAAAAAACAAATAGCCTAACACATTTCTACTGCATTCGAAAAGCTACGCTTAAAAAAGAGCTTACTTCAAATTATTTTGTATTTAACCGTGCTGTTAAATGAACACGTGCTGCCATCTATGTTATAACTCTTCAAGAAGCCTGCAGAATCAAATTGTAAAAATTTTGCAAAAATTAAAACATTTCTCTTTAATATCTAACCTTATATATTATTCCCCTCTCATATATTATTCCCCTCTTAAAACTTGTCAGGCTGACTAATGACGAAAAATAGACTTACGGTCGAAAAATTAAGTTTTCGGAAACGCGTCTTGCTGTTTCAAAATCTTGATGCAGCTTGAAGTTCTTATGCATATTTTTTTTAAAAGCAAAGTTCTAATACAATTTTCCAATTTTTTACGTCGCTTTTGGCAAAAAATAATAATAATAATAATAATAATAATAATAGCCTGTGCGTGCGTGTGTGTGTGTGTGTGTGTGTGTGTGTGTGTGTGTGTGTTTGTATTTTAATAAAGCTTAAAAGCACTGAACTTTGTTGTTCGGTTAAATTGATAAGTTTTTTACGGTAGAGCGTTCGGCTATAAACTATCTGAACTTCGAGCAAGCTTGGGTTATCAGACAAAATCCGTAATATTAATGTAAATATCAAATTTACATTAATATTACGCATTATATGCACTCATAACATACACACGTAATAAAATAAATGCAGTGAGAATGCTACTTGGTGTTTCGACTCCTTTATGCAGGCTACAGTTATCATTCGGATAAGTTGACTGTTAATCGAAGGGTGATCTTCCTTTTTTTTTTTTTTAAGTTTTAACCCGACCACTCAGCATAATGTAAACATAAAAAAAAATATTAGATTTACTTCAAGGAAATCCTTTTTCTGCAGAAGAACATTTTCATTGTATGCTGAAATGTAGATGTTTCTAATAGCAGTGTTCGACCTTTTGTACAAATGAAAAAATACTACGCCAAATTAAAACTACGAGTTTCACCCAGTAAACCTTTATTTTTTTTTATTCGCGCGAATACGATATAAAACATTAAAATTATTATCAACTTCATTAGCAAGAAATCATTTTCTACTCCTCTGCTTTCTGCTGAAAAAAAAGAAACATTTTGTCTACGTTCGAAAAATTACACTTAAAAAAACGGACTCAATCCAACTGGTTTCGATTTTGAATTTTAAGTGTTCGATTAAAAAAGAAACATGTGCGGGCATTTAAGCCGTAACGGTTAAAGCAACCTTCTTTGTGAAATAGTTCAATATTCAAAGATAAAAACACTTATTTTCAATCTAATTTATTACTTCTCTAGAATGTTTATTTCAATCGATACGTGAGATATTCGTCATTCTTTAATCAAATTCCATGCATTACGAATAATTTTAAATCGTATCATGCTGGTTAATGACAAAATATAGAAGCATGATCTTAGTATTATTATTTTTTCTGGCAAAAAACTTTTTTGCTGTTTTTTACTACGCATTCCTTCAATGAATAGCTTTCGAAAAGGAAGGCGCAATTGCTAGGTTTGTTGGGGTGTCGGGCTGTTAATCAGAATGGCTCCAATTTGAATCCGTGCCAATAAATATCTCTTTAATGTTTCTTTTTTTCCTGTCAGATGATCACATGGGCAGCACTGTATTTGCCACAACCTGTTTTTTTCACATGCACAATTATTGCTTTTTCACGAGTCACTACTCAGCCACTTTTAATGATATTTATGTTTGCATTGAAAATATGTACGACCAAAAGGTGAGCGATGATCAAATTATCACAACGTTGTATTTAACGAGGTTTTGTTACTGATGTCTTTAAATTACATGTCTTCTTTTCTGCGCTTACTTTTTTTCGGTTCTTCTTCATAATGTTCTTTCTTTGAAATTTTAAAAGAGCAAAATGCCTTATGAAACGATTCGAAGCACAGTGCGGAGTTCCGCACGGGTCGACTAGTTTTCCCTATTGTTAGTATTGAATCCACCACACATTTCTTCAAATGTCTCGAAAACTGATTTCTGCAGATACTGCCGTTTACCTGCACACGGCAGTATGGTTTCCTGGTAAGGATTAGCATTCAGAGTACAATTGCTAGTGATGGGAATAATTGAGTTCTCATAATCAAATCACTCGATTATTCAAGCTTAATCGAGAACTCGATTACCACGAGTTCTCGATTATTGTATCTAGAGTTCTCGATTATCACATCTCAAGTTCTCAATTATCACATCTCGAGTTCTCGATTATCACTTTTCGAGTTCTCGAGCGATGAACTGTTCGAGTTCTCTGTTATCACTTTCCAAATTCTCGAGTGATGGACTGCACGAGTTCAATTCAAACATCTCGAGATCTCGATTTGAAACATTTCGAGAACTCGATTCAAAGTAATCGAGAAGTCAATCGCGCGAGTTCTCGCTTGGAAAGATCTTGATTGTCAATCTCCAATTCTCGATTTCAAAAGATCTCGATTGCAATCGCTCGAGTTCTCGATTTCAAAAGATCTCGATTATCAATCGCTCGAGTACTCGATTATCCATCACTCGATTATCAATCGCTCTAGTACTCGGTTTTAAAAGATCTCGATTATCAATCACTCGATTATCAGATGTAGTCGATTCCCGAAGTCTCGATTATGCCCATCACTAACAATTACTATAATGGTTCAATTAGAGGAACCCCATTTGCACAATTCACTGTTGTACGACGCTATATCGAATCTATGTCAGACCACGTCCCACCAGATGGCACTGGCGCTTACCGGGCCTTGGCAATTTATTACTTTTCTGTGTTAAACCTCATGCATCCCCCAATCAATGTCAAAGTTTCAGTTTGCTTATTTTTGATTGGACGTCGCCCATTTTAACCGCAAGAGCGCCACACGGAACCCCTGCATCCACCAATCAATGGCAAGAAATGGAAACAAGAGTTCTTAGTAGCGCCCTCTTTGTTGCCATGAGTTTCAGCGATTGTCAAGCCCTAAAAGAATTAAGTGAGCCGTGGTCAAACAAAAAGCATTTCAGCTCTTCATTATTCCATTAGTGGCGAGATGTGCGTTATTAGTAACTTTTCGTTGGACAAAATCTCAGATGAATTTAATAAATAGCATATCTATACATGAAGTAAAGGTAAAATCAGATGAAATTCTAGTAAGCTTTTCACCAATTTAAAACAGAAGTATTTGGTGGAAAAAATCTACTTGAGAGCAATCTACATGTCAGTGTTTTACGTCTCTAAATCCATGCAAATATCACTATGCTTCAATAAAGAGTCCTGCTTTAAGGAACTTTTGAATGCAAGAGGTAATAAAGCAAAGAAAATGGCGCTCCTGTGTACCAATTTCTGCCCATCACTAATATCAGCTGTATGTCTTGTCCCTGTTATGGGTCTGAGATGTCTTTCTTCACACCCTGACCAGAGCCGATCATTTTGCTATTGGACATGGTGCACATCTCTATTTCAAGACCCCCCTAGAGCCCGACCAAGGTTTTCGAAGACACTGGGCGTGAAATTCATTTTGTTCCCCCTCCCCTTCTTCTCGCTTATTTTAAAGCTATAAAATATTTCGATACTTGCGTAGCAACACAACCATGCTAAATTTGGTGGTTCCTCATATCAAAACATTTAAAAAGTAGAAGAAATATAGTACAGTGAAACCTGTGTAAGTTGACCACTTGCGATGCACTACTTTTGTGGTCAACTGACAGAGGTTGATTTATATGATAAGGGCTAATTCTGTGTCTGAAAAAAGCGGTCAACTTAGACAGGTGGTCAACTTACAAGGGTGGTCTACTTCACAGGTTTTACTGTATACGATAATTATATAAGATGTTGTTAAACTTTGCCCGTTACATTTACCGTGAATATTAAAATTATCTATGATATAACTTTTAATAGTAAATACAGACTAAACTTTTGAGATTTGCAAAGACATAAAATTTTTAAGGAGAATTTTTATCAACAAATAAGAGATTTTTTCCTTCCCTTAGCATTTGCTATATTATCAATGATATCATTGTACTCTAGATTTTGAGTGAAATCATTATTTCTTTTTAATTAGCATGATAAATTAAGGGGATTTCGGGCCCTCTGAAATCTAAGAGGAGGTACCTTTGCCCCGCATGCCCCTGCGGTAATCAGGTTCTGACCCTGACTTAGGGGCTCATGCAACTCTGATTGAATTCAATCGAATCGAATTCGATCAACTGTATCTACCAATAGAGCAGCTAGAAATTTCCTTTGCCCTACTCAGATGGAAATTTCTCACTACGCTCAGGAACGGCCGAAACTTTGGGAGAGGGGGGGGGGGTGGAAATCCTCAATTTTCCGAATGATGCTAATTTTGCCGAACGGATCTCCAAATTTCGTCGAATGATGATAGTTTTGCCGAATGGAACGCCAAATTTCTTCGAATGATGATAATTTTGCCAAACGGATCTCCAACTTTCAACGAATGATGATAATTTTGCCGAATGGGACTCCATATTTATCCGAATAGAACTCTAAATTTCTTCGAATGATGATAATTTTGCAGAATCATCAGACAAAATTTGCCGAATAATGAATTTTTTTGGAAGACACAGTGACCTCCCATCGGAGCACCCTGCCTACTCTACTGGTGGGATGGAATTTGATCTAAAAATCAAACTCGAGTTTATTGAGCCCCTTAATCGTCCTTATTTCGTCCTACTGATAAATTTACCATTCCACTCCTTTTCTTCAGCAAAACCTTGTACTCGATCCGTTCAATAATCCTTTTTGCTTTTATAGTGATATTGCATAGTGTTTCGGTTTCAGCATTTTCAATGCTTTTCTCACTCAAATTAATGTAAGAAACTAAAAAAAGAAAATCTTAAGCATTAAAATATTGGAAGAACCACAGGTTAGAGCCGCCATATAAATAGGCAGTCGTATCAGCTTAAGTTTTTAGCCAGTTTGGATCGAATTTTTCATTGTTTCGGTGATAGGGTTACCACTTACCAGAGCAAAGTTTCGAGTTTTGCCAAAAATAATACTTTATTTAATAAACAATTCACGTGCCGGTAATAATTGCTTGCAGTGAAAAATCACCAAACGCGATAACTCGCCAAAAAAAAAAAAAGACAATCGTCACTCAAACACGAGCTCCGATCCAAAATGACTAATCTTAATTTGGTACGCCGACTCATCTGTTTTGGGGCCTTACCACAGGTTATAGAGCCGCTATATATAGATAGGACGACGCATCAGCTTAAATTCAGTCATATTGGATCGGATTTTTCATTGTTGCACTGCTTGGGTTACCACAGCAAAGTTTCAGATTTCGCCAAATTTGCAGAAAATGATATTTTATTCTACAAACGACTCACGTGCCGCTAATAATTGCTCACAGTGAACAATCACCAACGCGATAACTCGCCAGAAAAGACAACCACTGAAACACGCGCTCCGATCCAAAAAGGCTGATCTTAAGCTGATGCGTCGGCTCGTATATATAGGTGCCTACCACAGGTGACACACGTAACGTTTCAACGACGTTTTAAAACGGTTGCTACAACGTTGACAACAATTTTAATATGTTCATTAAACGAAGTGTGCCACCTCGGGCACTGAATATTAATCAAGAGTTTTACCTGAGGACGATGACAGACGCGCTGACTACAAGGTAAGCGAAGAGAGTGCCTATGGACATGACTTCCACCAAAGTGTTTATATCCAAAGTCAAAGTCATCAGGGCTGAAAGGGCGGAAAATATGTACATAGCTCCGAGGGGGATCTTGGTTTTGATGTTGACGTTGGAACAGAAAGCAAACAGCAGACCGTCGTCAGCCATGACGTAGATCACACGAGTTAGTGCGAACAGGCTGCCTAAAGAGAATGTCGACAAATAATTATTTTATTAAATAACTAGAAAATATCATTAATGAAAAATACTTCAAATCTGAGCTATTTATCGTACATTAAGAGCCATTGTCTGTAAGAATCAGGCAGGTTGTGATTGTTAACAGTTTTAATTTTTCTTATTTTCACATATGTTGTTCCTTATCATGAATCATGGCCCCACTGAATACTTAAGCGCTGAATTGAAAGCGCCAGCGCATTCAGTGGGGCCATGCATGAATGTAATGTTTGTTTAAAATATGAGCTTTGTCTGCCTTACCGTTTTTGAAAAATTAAATTTTTAAATTTAGGGGGCGTGGCACATTTTTGCGTGCTTTTCAAATTTGCAGATTTTAAAGTTCTTGTTGCTTTAAGCGCTCCTATAATGACATGGATTTTTTAATTCTATACTATTACAAGAGGACCCAACAGACGTTGTTCTGTTCAAACTTTGTAAATTGAAAAGTTCAAAAATTTCAATAAACTACCAAGTGTTTGATCCATTTTGTTGAAAAAAATAATTAAAAAGAGAATGTTTTAATCTGCTTTGGTGTCAGAATGCGTATATTTATTACAACTTGATTTATCTAATGCCCGCTGAGCAGTTGTTTTATTAACTATTTTTTCTCCCGTACTTGATGGTTTGTTCCTTCAGCCATACTCAAAGGATAAAAAGCGTTCTCATACATTAAGTGTAAAAAACTAATTACCCATCTAGAACAAACGGGAAATCCCGCTGGAACATCCCCCAAATGAAAAAGAATAAATCAATCCAAAGGATATCGTTAAAAAAAATGATAGACGTAAAAACTATTCTCTGAATAAGCGAAAATCACTCATATTCCCCCCCCCTCCTCCTGATGTAAAATAAACACATTCTTCAACTAAAATGACTAAAAACTCTTTAAAAACGAAAAGCAATTCTTTGCAATTTGAAATATTTCACCAAATAAACAAAAAATACAATAAATTACATTAACAGTAGCTTTAAAATGTAAACAAATAATCACACAACTCTATTGTTTATAGCCAAAGTCGCCAAGCCACCACGTTACTGTAATCCAGCCGATCAGTGAGCGAAGCCAACTCCGACGGATTAGCAGTCCGATCTTTTGAACGAAAACTTTTTAAAATTTGCCTAATTTGTTATTTCCACCAAAGATAAAGATCTTCCACTGCACTGATCTTTCGTGTACAGAACTACCATGTTGTAATTTATCTGGACGAAAATAAAATTTGTTTCGTCTTTAAGGGTGCTCTTCACTGAGAGTCTGAAAGATTCGGATCTAATGTTAACCTACGGGGAAAGTTGGAGCTTGTTTTACAAATTCCTGTAAAGTTTTCGGATCCGTTTTTTTTTCTGAGTATTTTTCAAGACCATGTCTGTTTCTTTTAGTTTTTACTTTTTTGATGTGTCCATTCTCCGATTTTTTAAAATTCGAGAAAAAATGAATTTCTTCGAAAACGAGGTACTGTTGGACATTTCGCTCTGTAAAACATCTGCAACTCGTGCTATCGAAATTTTAAGAACGCCCTGACACGCAAAATATTTCCAGCTCTCTTTTGAGATCTTGTTTGAAATAATGCGACCATTTTTTAAACAAATATCATGTTCTAACTATTGAAAAAAATTTCAAAATACGTTCACTTTTTGCATTTGCCACGCCCTAGAATAGTTACCTCCCCTTTTTGAGGGGTAAAAGCTAATGGGGTGTAAGATTTATTACCCTCTCATTAGTTCCCCTCAATGACCTCCGCTGGACGTCCTTTCTTCTTTCCTCTTTTCCTAAGGCTTTCGTGAAGAATCAAGTGCTTTTGAAAGTGAATCCATGTAGATGCGTGCTATTAGCTGTTAAATTCGCAACATCTGCTTTTTTTCAAATTTGTGGTTTGAAAAGAAATAGATTTGAAAGGAATATTTCTGAGTCAAATTGTTTATTTACAATATAATGAACATTGTTACAATGCTGTCGAATGCGAAAAGTTGACATTTTTCCCTTCCAGTAGAAAAATATTTTTATACATAGATTAAATCGTATTCCAGATACTGGGTATTTTGCATCGTTTTACATGTGCTTTATGTTACTACAAATGGTACACACATAAAGTGCTTTCCACAGCTTAACAAACATTTTTGAAAATTATTTGTGTCTTTAAGAGCCAGACTCGTCAAATTTCTTTAGAAGGTTTGGGAGGTGGAAAATTCAATAGCGGAAAACATTCCGTACACCAACATACTCATTAAATACATAGAAAATCATGAAAAATATATTAGCAATTTAATATGATTCAGTTAATGTAAAAAACACACCGTGGTAGAATTACTAAGCATTGTATGTATTAGTTTTAATGACGTTTTCAGCCTTATGTTGCCGACAAAGCTAACTAAAATGTGAACAATATAGAATGGGGGTTACAAGTTTTCACTGTTTTCTATTTTCATTCTCAGAAGCTAGATCAACATTTTAATACAATGTAG
This sequence comes from Uloborus diversus, assembly GCF_026930045.1. Lineage (NCBI taxonomy): Eukaryota > Metazoa > Arthropoda > Arachnida > Araneae > Uloboridae > Uloborus > Uloborus diversus. Next base: position 139,512,597 of record NC_072738.1, read on the forward strand.
AAAAAATTAATTACAGGCATAAAGGTTTTCAGGTCACATAAGCACCCCCCCCCCTTAAAAAAACATCATTAAAGATCGTCTTAAATTTCGTTTTTATGGCTTTAATTTCAAAAAATTTCGGGAAGGGAGTTTGTGAAAAGTCCTTCTTTGACCATTAAAAAAAAAAAAAAAAAAAAGTTGCATTTTTGGATTTCAAAAACCTGCATGTCCCCAACGTTAATAAAGATGGCCTACAATCATGTTTATAACACTTTAAAAATTTTGCCTCCCCCCCAACATCAGACTAAGACTGCGTTTTTAGACTATTTCGAAAAATTTCGGGGAAAGCTTCCGAACTCCCCGTTTCCTAACAGAATTGAAGAACCTGAAATTGTGTTTTTGGCGTTTCAAGTTCAAAAATTTGCTGGTGGAAGATCACAGGACCTCTTACTTACTTCCAAATACTACCAGAGATCGTCTAAAAGTGCATTTTGAAAATTTTTATTTTCGAGAAAATTAAAAGGCACAGCCCCCAAACAGAGTGCTTGGGAAAATAGGGAGTATTTCTGAGTAAATAGTATGCTTACGATAAAGATCATGTTAATTAAATATAGAAATGGTTCCCTCTCCTAAACAAGAAGCTAAATCCTTTCTCTCGCTGTATTTACATATTACTAGGAGTCAATAGAATAGAAAATGTGGGATCTCAAAAAAGATTTTTGTTCTATACGAATGAAAATTACTTGATAATCATTGGATTAGAACATTCATTTTATTCTGTGACTGAAGACAGGATACGATAATTTTTCGGCACAGAAGTGCGTAACACAGAACTTAAAAGAAAAAGTTTGTCTTGTTTGTTTTTTTTTTAATTGTGAACCCTTACTTGTACCTATAATTGCTTTCCTAAATGTAAGCTGTTCATTTTCATTTTTGTTTCAACTTTATGTATTTCCTGCAAATCTGTTTCTTGCCCTTTTTTTTATTTTTTATTATTGATTCATTAAATGTAAGATGCATGAAAACGAGGCAGAGCGATAAAAACTTTAAAATCTGGCAGAGCGAGGCGTTGAGATTTTTTTTCATCTAAGTATTTCGAGATTTTTTTTTTTTTTTTCAGGCAGATATACATGTAGGTAATATTTTCGTGCCTTCTGAGAAAAAGGACAACCCTTAATATTTATTATGACAACTAACGAGGATCAGACACCAACAAGACTCATTAGAAAATTTTAATAAAAACTCAATGTGTTGAAGTAGAAGCACTATCAGAGCCGTGTCCAGGGGGAGGGTTTTAGGGGTTAAACCCCTCCCATTGAAAAAAAAAAAATCAATGAATCATTAAACGATTTTCCAAAACGTATTTTAAGTTTTAATTAATTTTAGAGTTAAACTCTGATACAGTATTCACCCTCTTTAATATTTCCCCATGTTTAACAATTACCATTTTCTTTAATTGTAGGATGTCCAAGCCCCTTCGCTTCTAAGTGCTTGAAAAAATGGAATGGCTGGAAAGTTCGGCAATGCTATAAGCATGCAAGGGAAAATTATCTAAACGAATATTAGACAATGACGTCCCCCCCCCCCCCCCAAAAAAAACTTAGGAGCACGGAAAATGGTTACTTTGCTTACTGTTTTTTTTTTATGGTACGCCTTTAGTGTTGGATGAATTAGTCGTTTCACACGTTAGGAAAAATCTTTCTATGCGGAACAGCAATTTTTTAACACAATTTTTATTTTCATTAAATTCCTGTTCAATGTTATTTGATGGAAAAACAAAAGAAAAAAAAAAAGAAACTAGAATTAGGTGGCATAAAAGAAATATGTATGCTGTTACAAAATGTTCAACTGTGCAAATAAGATTTCATAAAAAAAAAAAAAGAAAAAACGCAAAACGTATAAAAAAAAAGCCTAGTTATCGAACTAAAATGAACTATTCAACACGCGTAGTTAGTTTTCCTTTGACAGCATAAGTTACATAGGTAAAAAGTTTCAACCCCTCCCTTTATGAAATACTGGACACGGGCCTGAGCACTATATACACTATATGACCAAAAGCATTGGGACACTTTCAAAAATTCACATGTTTAGGGATTTCTCGAGAAATAATAGACCAATTGCTCTATAATTTGTTTCGAATAAAATGTATACTCTAGTTGTCATTTTCCAATAAAAATTAAGTCTGCTATTCATTTAGGGGACCGACAACAAATTGAGTAAAAAAGTTTTTTGATAATTTTTCATTGCAAATTGCTGGGAATAAGCTATAATTTTCAGAAATGAGTTAAAAATCTATCAAAAACTTATTTTTATATTTTTGTGAAAGTATCTCTTATACCCATGGAAATATAAGCATTTCTTTCAAAAATGCAAAATTTTTTTGAAGGTTTTCGCCTTATATTACGCAGAGTATTTCGTCAAACGTTACTAAACTTTTAAAATATTTGACAGCATTTTAGAGAAACATAATAATAAAATTTGAAGTTAAAATATTGAAAATTTGTTGAAATATGAACAGTTAAAGCTATTAATTTTTCACTGCGCAGACACGAAAGATTGCAATTTATAACGTTCATAATTCAAAGCTCAGATACATCCTACAATCCATGAAAAAAATTCCACCGCAATTTCTTTAAATTTTAAAAAAGTTATCAGCAATCTAATGAGCCGAATTTCTATAATTCTAGGATAGGCGACGAATGGTAAGGAATTGTTAGCAAACTGGCAACACTTTCCTGCCATCGTTATAGAGTGATTCATGATAAGAACAGATTATTTGTTGCTGGTCCCCTAAATGAATATCAGACTTAATTGTTATTGGATTTGACGTCTGGAGTATACTTTTCATGAGAAAAAAAATTACAGAGCAGAGAGCAATTGGTCTTTTATTTTTTGAGAAATCCGTAAAATTGTGAATTTTTGAAAGTGTCCCAATACTTTTGGTCATATAATGCATGTAATACCTCATGTATTTTGCCGAATTTAGTAACTGGGAATCTGAGACTCTAAAAGTGCTAGGTTTAGTTTTATTGCAAAATTTCAACGCAAGATAGTTTACAAACATTGAGAGTGGGGGAAGGAGTGATTTTTGCCTTTGAGCTTGGAGCAGGGTGAGCACCCTTGCATACAAAGATCAGAGAAAAATCTTTAATTTTTTAAATTCAGGAAATCCTTATCCGTAGCCGTCCGCGACTTTGCCGTTGTTATGCTCAATTTGAAAGAACTTTCACCATAACAACCCCTTGAGAAATGCTATCGTAGCCTTCTCATCTGCATATAGTACTTAGATAAATAAATAAATATTTTTTCAAAAAGAAAAGGATTCAAAGATAAAGATTAGGGGAATTTTCTGGTCACCAGTGGTGAGAAAAGGCATTTATAGTAGCCACATTTTTTTCTAAACGCCACTACATTTGTAAAACAGGTAACTAACCAACAAAGTAGTATTTAATTTAGCACTAAAATATAAATATTATCAGTTCAAATAAAGGTTAATGTAAGTAATTAGTGGCATTAATGTTTATTGTACAATCAAGTATTAACTATGCAAAGAGGATCTAGTTTCATTTTTAAGAATGTTTACTGCTAACTCGGATGGGGTTGGGGAGAGTGGCAAACAGGCAGAGGAAGTGAAAGAATTTCGCCAACCGATAACTAGTTAGTCCCCACTTTTATTCGGCACTCGATTTTTCAGATTTATTAAGTAGGATCATCCATTTTTAAAGAATATTTTTTTGTTAGAATTTGGAGTTCATTTCGTTAAAATTCAGTGTGGTCATGTAGGCTATCTTTTTTTTTCCTTCCTTTTTTGATATTATCAATTTTCAATAACGAACATTTTTCTAAAAATAAAACGAATTTATAAATTTATTTATTGCAAATATTCATTCATTCGTTAATTTTTCCTAGATGAGATCAGGAACCGTATTAATGGGGAAAAAAATCTTCGTTTCAAAAATTAATTTTAGTGCGAATGCAAATAAATTAATATCACAAGCGGGATTGCAAAATGCCGCGCCTTTTACACTGAGTAATTTTTCTTTTACCTATGTAGTCAAGACTCAAGAGGGAAAGAACTAGAATTTCCTTGGAAGGGTCTGTAAAAAGCTGCGGTTTCATTTCGCCGTCAGCTATTACCTCCTTCGACTACTCTGCACAGCAGGGGAGCGTCCGGTCTGTCCCCCTGCAAAATGTGACAGGTCACATGATCCACACTTTCATCGGCCACCGCTCGTTCTATTGGTTGTTGAAGTGTCAATCACTTCACTGATGAACATTGCTTTCGTTTAAAGAAAAAGCCCATTTTCAAGCGAGATCGTTTTTCTTTCCCACTGAAGAGCAGCCTTAAGTTCCATCTTCTTTTCCTTTACTAATATAGTACTGATTAGTTTGATAATCCTTAAAGTATTCTTGACCAAAACTCGGATGGATTTGAGTCGAGAAACATATGTTGCTAGGTACGGTACTTTCAGATCATTTAGTTAGGAAAACCTAAAGCACCTTTCCGGTCACATGGTTCGACTATGACGACGGAACACACGTTTTGCGTAAACCTTCCACAGTACTTGATTTTAAAATATATCACAGTATCAAAAATCGTTGCTTTAAAGAAATGAAGGCTTCACTCTCACTTCTACGTTTTATCTATTCTCAATTGACATATCACAGTAGAAAATTTCATTACAAAAAGCAGAGCTGGCTTTCTTATTGTCCTTTGGCAAAGGGTTAAATATTTCTTTCAGTTCTCGCTCAACAATAGGTTAAAATAAATATTAATCATTTGGAAGATATAACCATCCAATGTTTAAATTAATTAATTAATTAACAAAAACGTTTCCGAATTCGATCCATTGCGCTTCGAAACCATGCTTGCCACAAATTAGTTAAAGACAAAAAATTTGATCAAAATCGGTCCAGTCGTTTAAAAGCCTTATGGTGACAAACGTCCGCACAGAAGATTTTTATATATTAAGATATGGTCTTCTTAGATACTATTACAGCTGCCAAACCGGTGTCACTACGAGGGCGACGGCCACAAACTCCGTTTAAAAATAACCGAAAATGAAATTTTTTACTCATTCAATGCCGATTTTCTCAAAGCGCCTTCATGATGACACCAACGTTTTTACATAAATTCCTAGACACTTGCATACATCAAAAATCTTAATATATAAAAATCAATGTCCTGAGATAACATCATATATATATACATATATATATATATATATATCAACGCACAGCCAAAACCGCTGAATCTTCAGATTTGAAATTTGGCAGACATGTCCGCATGATTACAAAAGTAACCACTAAGAAAGGATTTTTCGAAATCTCAATTAGTTCGGGAGAAATTAACTAAAACCCCTTAATTTCTGCGAAATTAAAAACCTGTCATTGAAATTCAAATCCCATATTTTCGAAGGCTTTCCTCCATTCAAATCATTATTCAGTACATCATCTCAACTTTTGGTCGATAGCGAACTATAAATTTGATATTGTTTTTGTTTCTCATGTGATTCTTCGAGGCTTTTCTCAAGTCAAATCATAATGTTTCTGTCTTTTGCTTTTATTTTTTCAAAACTAGAAACGAAGTTTTTAAGAACATCATCACAGGCGGACTATCCTTTTGAATTTAGAAGAGTGCGGTTTCCTGTTAAAGTTTGCTTTGCAATAACCATTAATAAGTCACAAGGACAGACATTAAAAGTAGCAGGGATCGATTTAAGACAAGACTTTTTTTCACACGACCAATGTTATGTAGCTTGCTCCAAAGCCAGTTCATCAAGCAGTTTAATAATTTTAGCACCAGAAAAAAAAACTAAAAATGTTGTATACAAAGAAGTTCTAGCTTAAACATAGGTATAACAATAAAATGTGGATGACTTGTGTTTGCAAAGATAATCAATAATTTAAAAGGATCGTTAATAACAGTTAAAGATCGGTTAAGGACAAAGACATATATATATATATAAGGAGTCCAGGGTCCCCGGGATCCTCCCCAAATTAGAAAAAGTTATAGGTAATAAGTAATTATTATAGGGGATTTTCGAAACTAAGTGCACCAAGCAATGTTAACCCCTGCTAATTCCATTACCCGAGCAATGCCGGGTACGGGAATGCTAGTATGTAATAAAATTGGTGTCACTATAAGGGCGCCAGAAGATATTGGAACTTTTATGTGATAAATTTCACAAAAATGCAAATGTTTAAAATTTAACTACCACTCTCGCCCTCATAGCAGAGATATGAAACTAATTACGTTTGATAACCAACATGTTCGTTTAACATATGAACTAAAAGAATCGTTGTCACTCCTATTACTTTCGGAAATATAATCATTCGAAATTAGTATGTTATGGAGTTATTTAAAAAAAGACTTTTCTAACTGGAATGGCTTTTTGTACGCTTTGTTTCAAACTTTAATATAAAATTACAGTAGTGACACCTAAAATAATATGTCTCTAATGCTTTTTATAGAAAAAGCTTTATAAAAAGTATTAGAAACACAGTAAATCGATATAGGTACAGATGGACGTATTGTGTAATGTGCATTATAGGCTAAAGTAGTCGTACTAATATTCATATTTTTTCAACCATACTAATTTTTTATCTGTTATTTATATTAAAAATGCAACTATTTATAACATAATATCTTAAATAGTTATGAACATAGTGTATTATATAGCGAGCATTCAGAATCTGAAACATAATTTGAGGATGACATAGACTAAAACAAAGAAAACATAAAAAATCAAATCATCCAGTTTCAGAAAGACGGTCATCTCTTGTTGATATCTGGCAATTTTGTAGCACTAAAGCTTGGGAAAACATGGTATACCGGAGAAGTAGTAGAAGTTGGCCATTTGCTAATCTGAATACAACTAGCCCCCTCATAGCAGAGATCTGAAACTAATTAAGCTTAGTAACCAACAAATTTGTCTAACATTTGCACTAATAAAATTAGTGTCACTCCTACTACTTTTGGAAATGTAATCATTCGAAGTTAGTATGTTGTGATGTATTTTTTTCATTTATTATTATTTTTTTTAATTCATTCTGTTTGTTTATTTATGTATTTTGGTTAATTTAATCTTATCACATCCAGATAATGTTTTTGACCATATTTATTTTAAATTTATTACATAGAAGTAACGTTTAACATAAACAGCTTGGGCAGGTAAGAGCGTCTTTATCTTGAATAGAAAATGCTCGTTTTGATATAGGTACAGGTGGATCCATTGTGCATAATATGTTTAGATAATACTCGCCTTTTTTCCAGCCAAATAAATTTATTTATTCTATTCCTTCTTGCCATGCTTTTGGCCTTTACTTACAAATGTTCAACTTCTACTATTTCTCCGGGATACCATTTTTTCCCGTGCTTTTATGCTACAAAATTACAAGATTTCAACAAGAGTTTACCGTCTTTCTGAAGCTGGTTGATTTGATGTTTTCTGTTTTCTTTGTTTTATTCTACATCATCCTCAAATTATGTTTCAGATTATGAATGCTCGCTATATAAGACACTATGTTCATAACTATTTAAGACATCGTTATAAATAGTTGCATTTTTAATATAAATAACAGATAAAAAATTAGTATGATTGAAAAAATATGAATATTAGTACGACTACTTTAGCCTATAATGCACATTACACAATACGTCCATCTGTACCTATATCGATTTACTGTGTTTATAATGCTTTTTATAAAGCTTTTTTTTTATATAAAAAGCATTAGAAACATATTATTTTCGGTGCCACTGCTGTAATTTTATATTAAAGTTTAAAACAAACCGTGCAAAAAGATATTCTAATTAGAAAAGTCTTTTTTTAAATAACTCCATAACATACTAATTTCGAATGATTATATTTCCGAAAGTAATAGGAGTGACAACGATTCTTTTAGTTCATATGTTAAACGAACATGTTGGTTATCAAACGTAATTAGTTTCACATCTCTGCTATGAGGGCGAGAGTGGTAGTTAAATTTTAAACATTTGCATTTTTGTGAAATTTATCACATAAAAGTTCCAATATCTTCTGGCGCCCTTATAGTGACAACCAATTTTATTACATATTTTTTATGTATGCAAGTGTAGCTAGGAATTTATGTAAAAACATTGGTGTCATCATGAAGGCGCTTTGAGAAAATTGGCATTGAATGTAGTAAAAAATTCATTTTCGGTCATTTTTAAACGGAGTTCGTGGCCGTCGCCCTCGTAGTGACACCGATTTGACAGCTGTAATAGTATGTAAGAAGACCATATAATAGTATAGAATTTAAAAATCCTTATCATTATAGGGACGCTTAAAGCAACAAGAACAGCTTTAAAATCTGCAAATTTGAAAAACACGCAAAAATGTGCCACGCCCCCTAAATTTAAAAATTTAATTTCCCAAAAACGGTAAAGCAGATAAAGCTCATATTTGGCACAAACATTACATTCATGATAAGGAACAGCATATGTGAAAAAGAGAAAAATTAAAAATGTCAACAATCACAAATGCCATAAACTGCCTGATTCTTACAGACATTGGCTCTTAAATCCTGAAATAGACTTACTAAAACTACTTGGAAATTGATAAGGAAAACTCCTCCCTGTCGACAATAGTTTCGAAACTAAATGATATTATCAATGTCCGAACACTAAAAAAAATTCAGAAGCGTTCCCTGAAGCTAATGTATATAAATTCTGTCTGTGACTTATCGGTTATCGGGCAAAAAACAGGAAAGTTTCCCGCTAAAAGTCAATAACCTTCCTGAAATTAACCTGGAAAATTCAGAAAACTTCCCAAGAAAACCAGTCACTTTTTTGGTATAAATCAGGAACCTATTAAGAAAACATACATAAGGTAAGTGCAGGTAAAGTGGATACTGCATCAGAAGCGGATAACGTCTTCGAAAAATAAACATAAAAGGAATTTTTCCCTAGATAGGTGGCTCCCTAAAAATTACGGCCTTATTTTTTAGGGGACACCTAGCTGTGCAAAAAGTTTTATTTATCCTTATTTTTTGAAGACATTATCCGCTTCTGGTGCATATTCGTTACGGGTGCACTTACTTTATACGCTTATAGTAATATCTTGACACCATCTTGATTTGCCCACAAAGGTCCTATGAAGCATTGTAGGATATATGGCCAAAGCTAATGTAGAATTGCTAGCAAAAATCTATCAACTTGCTGTTCTAGAAGTTTTAACAAAGACTATAACCAGCTGGAGACTGCACTTTGTTCTCATTTAGGGGGTTCAATTAGGGGATATCTGAGCAGATCGTCGCTGAACTGAAGGAAAAACATTTAATAAAACGTTGAGTATATTTTGAAACTAGTAGCTAAACATATTTTTTACAACAGTGAGAAGTCTACACTCATGGAACTTGTAGCAATTCAGGAATATTTTTCACAAAGATACAGTTGCCTCTCTGTTTAACGACGCTCTATTTAACGACTTTCTCTACTTAACGACGGCGTTTCACGGTCCCAAATGGTCCACTTTAGTTTTAAAAGCGTTCTATTTAAGGACGATTTCTACTTAAGGACGATTTTTGCGGTCCCTTGAAAGTCGTTAAACAGAGAGCCAACTGTACTTGATTTTCCCAGGTAATTGGTGAGAACCATGAAAATCCCGAACCGTTACACGGAAATAATCTGTAACGTTTTGGGTTTTTTAATAGTGAATTATACTGGCGATGACACTTTATTGGCCTTTTTATTAGTTAATGGAATCTCTTGATTGTTACAAATAACTCAAAAATGAAATTTTTGTGACTTATGCAACCGCAATGAGTTGAAAAATAAAACATAACACAGGAATACATATTGAAAAACGTTTTACTCGACTCACATTCACACAAACAAGACAAAAGATAAATTAGAATTAATGAATAAATTACATGGTCTGTCATCTCTACGTTATCATACAACAACATTGCATTGCTAAACCGGAATTTGTCTCCACAGGAATCTTATTAAAATATTCATGAACAGAATCACATCGAAGAGAAATGCCTTCGAAATTCCACTGTTAGTTGAAATTGCATTCCAAAAATTGCGATTTTTTGTTTATTAGTGCATTGTATGTAGAAACCTATTCCGCATCGAGCCATGTGAACGTAATTCTTGAAAAAATATCCTTTTCAATTTTTTACCATGGTTAAAAGAGCGCGCATCCCATTCTTTGCATGGGCCAGAAAAAAGTTTTCATCTGTACACTGTAAAAACGATTCAGAAACGTTCCTGGAAAATAATAGGCAGCTGATGTGCCCAATTTCTACCAGTAACATATCTCGCAAACACCAGGAACGTGTCCTGCTAGAATTCAGTAACCTTCCTGAAAAATCCTGAAATACTCCCGTTTAAAGCCAGTCGTGTCTCTGGAACTTGAGTAATCTTAAGTAGGGATAATATAACAGCTTGGAACCTTCCTGATTTATCAAAACCTTTCTAAACGCAGTATTGCAAAAACATGGCCAAAGCTAAGCCAGAATTGCAAGTAAGTATCAAGCGTCTCACTTGATTGCAATTCTTGCAAAGCTACGTGGTCCAGACTTATTTGCTCCCTTTGGGAGTTTAATCAGCATGGACGAGCCTTAGTTGATCTGAAGCCGATACATCTTATAAATACTCTTAGTTAATCTTTAAACTGTGAGCTAAAAATATTTTTTACATAAGAGAGGTATTTGCATTCGGACAACTTGTCACGATTCAGGAACCTTTTTGACAATGATACTTGATATTTCCAGGAAGTGGATAAAAACCATTGAAATCCTGAAACGTTACATGGGAATACTCAGTAACGTTTCGGAATTTTTTTACAGTGTACTGTAAAATGATCATAATGTGACTTACGTCGTTCCGGCTATGAGGTACAGAATTATGAACCCAAAAAATTCGAAGTCATCGAGAAAGTATTCTTTTCTCTCACCAAATGTTATGCACCAAAACGGACTCCAACTGAAGTACTAGTTCGTTGAATCCCCTGAGACAGGAAACGCAAACAAACTAATTGAATGATTTTTAATGCAGTTTTTATTTATTTTTTTTTTTTCACAATGAAATCGCTACCGAAATGTTCCTAATACACTTTCTGTATTAGTCCATGCATAAAATAGTGTGTTCAAACTGTCTAGTTAAAAAAAATTTTGAAAAAATAATTATATTGAACACTTAAAATAATTCATTTAATAATTTTAACATTGTTAACACAATAAGAATTATTACTTTTAATTTTTTTACAACCAGTATTATTTTAAAGACATTCTAACTGCACCTGCTTTGTAGGAGAGCGTAAAAACGTTTTCTTGGTGCCTACAAAAGTTGGGACTCGCGCTCTTAAAATGTCGGTAAATAATTATAAAGGATTGTTTTCAAAATATTTTTCCATTTTTGGACTTACGTTAATCTGACTCTGACGTATAGAAGTAAGAATGATAAGATAATAAGATAAATAAATGAAAACTGCAAAAAAAAAAAAAAAAAAAAAAAAAAACAGAAGTAAAAAGTTATCATTTCTGAGAACGTCAGATGTATTTCAAGTGGATGACAAAATGGTTCTTACCAATGATTCCGGTGGCCATTCCGCTGACCGCTCCCACGATGACCACCACCTTAGCCCAGTGTGCTCCGTGGGCGGCGAGTGCCTCTGGAAGCCCGGAATCGTCTGCGATGTCTTTGTAGTTCACCATCAGGGTCAGCACAGTAGACACTCCGATGTAGGTGGCCGTCGCTATGCCCATGGATATCAGGGTGGCGCGGGGGATGGATTTCTGGGGGTCGCGGACCTCTTCTCCGGAAGAAGCGATCGAATCGAATCCTAGAAACGGAAGAATATCTTTAAGTACCGGCTGATCCAAAAGTCAGGACCAACTTTAAAAATGAATAATTCGAAACGAATAAAGATAAAAAAATGTGGTTTGCATCAAACGGATAGAAAAGAAGCCGGGTTTTGTCTGGCAACGAACCAAAAGTAGTTCTGTTGGTGACCAACAGATGGCGCTCTCAGATTTCTGATCTGGGATCAAGCAAAACAACAAACGATATAAAAAGGAGCAACGGCAGTAGAAAATGGCAGTCGAAGCAAAAAAGTATCGAAATGCTGTCCTTAGTTGAGAAAACCGGGTTACTTAAATTGTATTATAAGAATTATGGAGAAATAAAAAGTTATAGCGCCATCTGTTGGTCGAAAACAGAACTATTTTTGTTTCGTTGCCGCACAAAACCCCGCTTCTTTTTGATTCGTTAGTGCAAACCGCATTTTTTATTATCATTCGTTTTCGATTTATTTATTTTTAAAGTTGGTCCTGACTTTTGGATTATCCTGTACTTTTGGAAGTGCAAGTTAAAGCACCAAATTTCATTGAAAATTGGCTATTAATAGTACTTTCAGAAAAATTGTGAAACACGTCAATATTACATAAAAAGTAGTCGAAAACTTTGTACTGCACAGTGAATAAAATGTGACAACGTATATAAAGTACAAATTCAGAATGAAAAAAGGTTAAAAAAACCCCCCAGCAAACAGCTGTTTCGGCACTCTGAAATACAAGTGCCATCATCAGTGCAATTAAAAACGAAGACAGGTTCAACCTGACTAAAACACAGTCGAGGCGAGCAATAGAATGAGAGACGAGTTATAAAAGATATGAGAGCAGTACCGGAAACGATGACGTCAGGTTACGTCAGAACTACAGAGGACAGTTGCACTCAGGAGAAAACGTCACGGGCAAAAAATAAATCAAATAACAGACTTCCAAACATTAGGAAAAGGGGGAGTGCTAGACAAATCATTGACGATTAAATTAGCATTTTTCCATATGTAATATGACTCCCAAAAATCTAAATCATGAATGGACGAACACTGGTGAATAACTTTGGCGGAAGAAAAAATAAAATTATGCCCGCAAGACCAACAATGTTGAGCAATAGAGGAGCGTTTGAGATCCTGTTTTTTTGACGTAATTTTCGTGTTCTTTTATCCGGAATTTGAGGGATCGTCGAGTCTGCCCAATGTAGGTCAATTTGCACTGGCAGGAAACACTATAAATGCCCCATTTGCCAAGGTTCTGAACAGGGTGTTTAAGCTGTGAAAATTTTAATTTATTAACAGGAGAAAAAGTGACGAAAAAAATGAAACTTTTTTAAGATTTTGGCAATTTGTAGACTGATTTTAGGAAAAAAGGGTAAGACAACGGAACTCGAATAGTTCACAGGAGCATTGTGCAATTTAACACGTTCTTGCTTAAAACTAAACACGTTTGTTTTCGACGGTAATTTTTTCCGGATGACTGAAGGTCTTGCTATGGGCAACCCTTTGAGTCCAATTCTAAGTGATTTGTACATGCACTATTTCGAACTTAAATTATTTAAAATTATACAATTTGATTTTTACGTCAGGTACGTTGACGACATTTTTGTGCTTTTGGACTCGTCTGTCAGTGACCTTGATAACCTTTTATCCATCCTAAATACTATTGACCCACATATTCAATTTACTGTTGAATTGGAATCTGGTAATCATCTTTCTTTTCTTGATGTGTCCATCACTCGTCATAACAATATGTTTACAACTACTGTTTTCCGTAAACCCTTTGCTGTTTCTCTTCCCCCCCCCCCCCCACAAGTTATCCGTTCACCCTCCTAAACAAAAATTGGCTGCTTTTAGATCTTTTATTTACCGTGCTTTAGCCATTTGTTCAAATTCCAATTTACTTTCATCAGAACTGAATTACCTACGAGGTATTGCGGTTGATCGGGGATTCACATCAGATATTATTGATACCATTTATAAGAAGCTATGTAGCTCAACTAACAAAAATCAAACACTTGCTCCTGTGAACTATTCGAGTTCCGTTGTCTTACCCCTTTTTCCTAAAATCAGTCTACAAATTGCCGAAATCTTAAAAAAGTTTCATTTTTCTGTCACTTTTTCTCCTGTTAATAAATTAAAATTTTCACAGCTTAAACACCCTGTTTAGAACCTTGACAAATGGGGCATTTATAGTGTTTCCTGCCAGTGCAAATTGACCTACATTGGGCAGATTCGACGATCCCTCAAATTCCGGATAAAAGAACACGAAAATTACGTCAAAAAACAGGATCTCAAACGCTCCTCTATTGCTCAACATTGTTGGTCTTGCGGGCATAATTTTATTTTTTCTTCCGCCAAAGTTATTCACCAGTGTTCGTCCATTCATGATTTAGATTTTTGGGAGTCATATTACATATGGAAAAATGCTAATTTAATCGTCAATGATTTGTCTAGCACTCCCCCTTTTCCTAATGTTTGGAAGTCTGTTATTTGATTTATTTTTTGCCCGTGACGTTTTCTCCTGAGTGCAACTGTCCTCTGTAGTTCTGACGTAACCTGACGTCATCGTTTCCGGTACTGCTCTCATATCTTTTACAACTCGTCTCTCATTCCATTGCTCGCCTCGACTGTGTTTTAGTCGGGTTGAACCTGTCTTCGTTTTTAATTGCACTGATGATGGCACTTGTATTTTAGAGTGCCGAAACAGCTGTTTGCTGGTTTTTTAACCTTTTTTCATTCTGAATTTGTACTTTATATACGTTGTCATATTTTATTCACGTCAATATTAGTTTGTTTAGTTTTCTCAAACTTTCAATCATAATTTGGGTTTTTGTAATTTAAGTTTAAAATAAAAGAATATATTGTACCTTCTAATTCCCAATCATACAATATTTAATGGTAAATTTCCCCCGCTAAAAGTTCATTGCCGATAATTAAAAAAAAAAAAAATGCGTAGTTTTAACCAAAACGGCATGTGACACTTGGATACGGTTGCTTGTCACTTATAGATACGACTTTTGTGCTTAGCATGGCAGTGTTGAAGGCCGCAATTATTAGTAGACTTACCAGTGGTGACCTAATTTCTCTGTTTTGTTCAAGCAGCAACAGGACCATCTTAATTTGCATCCAGTGTTGTTATAATCAAGCCTCTCCAATGAATCATTTTGATCATAATTTCAACAAAAATTTGATCTCGAGTCAATTTAATTCAGCCATGATATAACGTGATTTAATTTCAACACAATGTAGTGAAAAAGAAAACAAGTTTATAATCCCACCTTCTTATTTGACGACTCTACTGTGGTTCTAGGAAGCTGAGAATTGACTTTGAGGTTTACTTCTTTTTAGGAAGTGCAGTGAAGAAATACACATTATTAGAGCTTAGTTGGAATACATTTTCAAAACAACTACGAAAGTAACTCAATCCAAATCAGCTCCAGTGACCCTTCCCTATTACTCCAAAAAGAAGTAAGCACTGTCAATGTCATTCCTCAACTTATCAGTGCCGAAATATAACTAGCAGTTTGTACCATAGACTAATAATAAGAGTAGACCGAGCTATGGCAACCCTTTTGCTGCTTATAAACCAAACCATGTGACTGGTGGATATCCTAGCAACAGCGGGCGTTGATCATAGTAGACGATCAACGCGAGCGAGAAATAAAATAAATAGAATTGATGAAACACGAAAGAATGATCTTTTATGGAGTCTGATTTGTAAATTTGTTATTCTAAGTTGTAAATATTTTGTTAATGTAGTGAGTTTTTCGTTTAGATAGGTATTGTGCATTTTCTTTATTCAATTTTAATAACTCTCTAAGCAATTAAAGATGCAAGCTCCCAAAAAGAATCGGCAAACGGTAAGATTTTTACCTACAATTTCAGTTTAAGATACCGATTAGTACATTTTTGCGTTAACTCAAAACGTTTACGCCATTACGTTTACGCCAACGCTGACGTAGTAGTTCCGAATGAAATTAAAGTTACTAAAATCTGCGAACAAAAGCTAATTACTAATTTCAAAATAATGCATAACTAAAAGAAAAACAGTTCAATCATCTCTGCACCTTGGGAAAAAAATTATAATAAAATCACATTACGTCTTAAAATACATGCCGAGTGCCAAACTGTAGATAATCCTGCCAGCTGGCAACCATGCCGCCAAAGTTTTCGCCGAGCCTTCCACCAGTCACATGATGTATCCATGAACCAATTTTTTTCATCAGCAAGTCTGGGGAAGCTCGGTCTACTCTTATTATTAGTCTATGGTTTGTACCCTACGAATAAAGGAGCATTGTACTCCAGTGTCAAAATCAAATCTATGCATCAAACTTCAATTTCTTAAAAAGAAAACGAGCTGATGTGTGCATCATATGACTTCTTTTTGCACCAATTAAAAGTTATTTCCCCATTATTGGCAATTTTATTATGATTCAATAGTCAACTCTCTAAATATCACCAACAATGGCCAAATTAAAACCAGATTTTAAAAAAAAATCGCCAAATGTGTCGCCAAGTTGGCGACAAAACATGGCGACCAAAAGCTTGGCGATATATTGCCAAGTGTTTGCATAAATTATAACACCACTTGAGTTTGCACTGAAATTAACATTGATTTCCCCCCAAAAAGGTGTAATAGACCTCCTTCGGAACATCCAAATGCAACGAAAAAGGGAGGTGCACAACTAGACACCACTAGGAGTCTACGTACCAAATTTCAACTTTCTAGGTCTTGAGTTATGCGACATACATACGCACATTCGCATATACGCACATACATACATACGTACATACGGACGTCACGAGAAAAATCGTTGTAATTAACTCAGGGAATGTTAAAATGGATATTACGGGTGACTATACGTTATAAGGCACTTATCCGCGTGTGGTCGGGTTGAAAAAAAAAAAAAAAACTCAATATTAATTCAGGGATGAACAAAGTGGAAATTAAGGCCAAATTTTGAGTGATTTTTTTTTTCGCGAATACAATACTTCCTTTTTTACTTCCTTTTACAAAAAAGGAAGTATTGTATTCGCAAAAAAAATTTCACTCAAAAATCGACCTTAATTTCCATTTTACTCAACCCCAAATGAATATTGAGTTTTTTTTTCGACTCGACCACTCGTGGGTAAGTGCCTAATAACGTATAGACAAGCGAAATATCCATAATGACGCGATTCCCGAGTTAATTACAACGAATTTTCTCGTGACGTCTGTTTGTACGTATATATGTATGTATGTGCGTATGTGCAGATGTGTGTATGTATGTCGCATAACTCAAGAACGGTAAGTCTTAGAAAGTTGAAATTTGGTACGTAGACTCCTAGTGGGGTCTAGTTGAGCACCTTTCCTTTTGGTTGCATTCGCGTGTTTCTAAAGGGGTCTTTCGCCCCTTTTTGGGGGGAAATCATTGTTAATTTCGATGTAAACTCAAGTGGTGTTATAATTTGGCGGACACTTGGCGATATATCGCCAGTCTTTTGGTCGCCAAGTTTTTCGCCAACTTGGCAACAAATTTGGCGGATTTTTATTTTTTTTTAAATTTGGTTTCAATTTGGCCACTGTTGGTGATATTTACAGAGTAAACAATTGAATCACATTAAAATTGCCAGTAAGGGGGAAATGACATTAAATTGGAGTGAAAGGAAGTCATGTGATGCACACATCAGCTCGTTGTAAAAGTTCAAAGTTTTCCCTTAAACTGTTATTAGAAAACTGAGCATCGAACTAACAGAAGCTTACCTACATATGCATAAAAGCAGGACGCTGAAGCCGCCAGCACCCCCGACCACCCGTATGGCATGAAGCCACCAGTTTCCGGGTTCGTCCAGTTCTTTACGTCCGAAAAGTAGGCTCCAACACAGATGATGGTCACTATCACCAACATGTTAGCTGCCGAGAAGACATTGTTGAGGTGTGACGTCATCCGCACCCCGAAGGATAGGAACACCACGAACAGAATCAGGATCCCGAACGCCAGGAAGTCCAGATGCTCGGAGACGAGGAAGCCGGCCGGCATCGTGCCAACCAGTGCCACCGTGCCATTCCTGATGGCACCGCCTGCGAGCGAATCGATGTAGGCGCTGCAGGCTCGCGATATGGCAGCCGCGCCTATCACGTGCTCTAAGGACACGTTCCACCCCACGAGGAAGGCCCACAGCTCCCCCAGGGCCAGGTAGGTATAGGAATAGGCAGAGCCGGAGCGCGGGTATCTGACGCCCAGCTCAGCGTAGCACAGCGCAGCGAGGAAGGACGCGAACCCGCTGAAGAGGAAGGCGATGACAATTGCCGGCCCGGCAAGGTTTTTGGCTACGGTCGCAGTCAGTACGTAGACACCGGAGCCGATCATGTGGCCTATGGCCAACAGGGTGATGTCTGCCGTGCCTAAGCAACGTCGAAGGTTGGTTTCCAAGACGTCGGCGTCTACAAACTTCCGTCGGGTCAGCCTGGAGGCATAATTCTTGACTCGTCCAGGTATACTCTTCGCCGCCGACATCAAATCTAGAGAAATAATGAAAGAACAACAAAAGTTTAATGGGGTACAAACATTGCACTGTAAAAACGATTCAGAAACGTTCCTTGAAAATAATAGGCAGCTGATGTGCCCAATTTCAACCAGTAACATATCTTGCAAAAACCAGGAACGATTTCCGATGAAAGTCAGTAACCTTTCTGAAATATTAAGAAATCTCCCCTATTAAAGCCAGTCGTGAACCTTCTTAATAGATTAAATTTATTTGATTAGAACCGTCCTGATTTACCAAGACAACTCCAGAAATATTAGAGCAACGACGGCCAAGCTACGCGAAAATGGCAAGCAAGAACCACGCATATTCCTTGCCTGCAATTTCTGCCTCGGAAAGCTGTAGGTATCCAGTGACTTATTTGCTCCCATTGGAAGCTTAGTCAATCCGGACGGGCCATAAACAATCTAAAGCCGATACACTTAATAAACACGCTCCGTCAATATTTAAACTGGTAGCAAAAAATATTTTTCACACCAGTGCAAGGTCTGATTCGTGCATCTTTTAGAAATTCAGGAAACTTTTTTGCGAAGATACTTGATTTTTTGGGGAAATAGGTGAAAACCTCTGAAATCACGAAACGTTCCACGGAAATAACCAGTAACGTTTCGGAATTTTTTTACAGTGTGCAGGTTATTTCTGCGCAACGTTCCGGGATTTTACTGGTTTCTACCAATTTCCTGAGAAAATCAAGTATTTTTGCGGAGAAGTTTTCCGAATTGCTACAAGTCGCTTGACTTCTCACTGTTGTTGACCATGGCAGTGGACGACAGTCAACATATAAAGGAGTTAGACTGCATAAGAATATTAAAGGCAAAAGATCAACAATCAGGAAACACTCCTTAGCTACTATAAGAGTATATCTTCTAAAATTACGTTTTGAAATTTTGAATTATAAGACTTGACTGACTGGTCAGCGTGTTTAATTCTCCTCCTTTACACTATAAGTAAATTTCGAAACGTCACTGGTTAGTGTTGGGCAACGTTCTGAGAGTTCATAGGTTTTCATCAAGTATCTTTGTCAAAAAGTTTCCGAAATTGCTACAAGTACATTGTAAGAAATTTCCGAAACGTTACTGAGTATTTCCGTGTAACGTTTCGGGATTTCAATGGTTTTTATCCACTTGCAGGAAAAATCAAGTATCATTGTCAAAAAGTTTCCTGAATTGCTACAAGTTGCACAAATGCAGTGTTCTCACTGTTATCAAAAATATTTTTGGCTCCCAGTTCAAAGATTAACTAAAAGTATTTGTAAAGTGTGTCGGCAAATATTTTTAGCTACCTTTTTAAAGATTAAATTGAGCGCACTTGTTAAATGTATCGGCTTTAGTTCGATAACGGTCCGTCCAGATTGACTAAGCTCCCAATGAAAGCAAGTGTCTAAATTTGGGCCATGGATGCAATTCTGATCTAGGAACTTTCCCGCGAGATCAGGAAGGAGCTGGGTTATTATTTGTTACGTTCCGAAGTTTGCTATGAAGTTTGCTGATTGGTTCCAGAGAAATGACTGATGGCTTTTACCGGGAAGTGGGACATTTTATTTAGTGTTATTTTCAATGGATTTTTGAAGTATTTCAATATAAAGTGACTTATGAAAATGTATTTAGTATAATTGAGTTCCTCAGACCTATTTGTATATATTTTTTAATATGTCTATGGGTACAAAGGCACCTGTCTGCGGAGTGAACGGGATGTTGCACTCACGGACAAAAAAGGTGGTTTATAAGAAATTTTTTTTGAAGTTGTAAGCTTTGAGATTTTCACCTGACAAAAATTGCCAAATTAGATGATAAGTTGTAGATTCTCCCAGAAATTTTTTCCGATCGATTATCCATTCCCAAAGACCAGCAAAAAATTGAAAAGTAAATTTTGTCCGTGCACTGTAAAGAAATTCCGAAACGTTACTGGTTATTTCCGTGGAACGTCTCGGGAATTCACACGATTTAACCTATTTCCCCGTAAAAACAAGTATCATCACAAAAAAGTTTCCTGAATCGCTACAAGTTGCACGCGTGCAGACTTTCCACTATTGTGGAAAATATTTTTAGCAACCAGTTTAAAGATTGAATATTAAGTGTATCGGCCTGATGTTGCTTACGGCCTGTCCCGACTGACTAAGCTCTCAATGAGAGCAAAAATGTCAATGGATAGCTGCAGCTTTGAAAGCAAGGGATTTGCTTGGTTCCTTTCTTGCATAGCTGTGGCCGCTCTGATTTTTATGGAGCCTTCTTGGTAAATTACGATGGTTCTAATCAATTACACTAAACCTCCTTAATTTTTCTAGAAGATTCTAGAGACATGACTGGCTTTAACAGGGCAGATTTCGTACGTCTGCATCTAGTTTCAAGGTTAATTTCAGAAAGGTTACTGACTTATAGCGGAAAGCGTTCCTGATTTTTCCAAGATATGTTACTGGTAGAAATTGGGCACATCAGCTGCCCATTATTTTCCAGGAACGTTTCTGAATCGTTTTTACAGTGTGGGTACAGCAGCTTCCCCTACGCTTGGAGCGGAGTTGAACCGAAACAATAGCTAGTTGCTCATCGCGTGATTCATAGAAGGATACTGTCTGTTCTCGAAAGCAAAGACTACCACTCAGGAGAGATTCCATTTCAAAAAGGGACGATAGGTTGAGGATGGGCACTTACCGCTCGCACACTCGCTGTCTTTGAATACGTTATTTTGAACCTTTTACTTCCGGGTTTCCCTCCCTATTTTGGTAAAATTACCGAGCAAATTATCACAACATGGACGAGCAAATTACCATAACATGGACGAGCAAACTACCATAACATGGGCGAGCAAATGAACATAGGAAATTAGCGAGAAACTCATCATCCTTTATTTGAAATATACAGGCAAACCAAATGATCTTTTCATTTTCTACTACGGACAAAGGCTTGCGGGTATAAAGCCTAGTGATAAATATTTTGAAATTTTATATGTATTCTGGCCCACACGAGAGTTATTTTAATATATGGTGTGACCCTCGGGCAGAAAAAGGTTGTGCACCATAGCGTAAAGCAATCATCAAAAAAAATAAATGATCTACGCAATGAAAAATTTGCGCAATAATGGTAATAAATAAAATAGACCGTTTAATACAACTTGTTTAGAATGTATTTATTTAAATCAGACAAAAATAAATAAATAAATAAATAAATAAAAATAAATTTGAAAAAGAGAAAGAAATTGAAGGAATTTATTTAAGTATCTTTGATGTAAGTAATTTTTAAATCAGATATGATCTCCAGAACACGAATTAATGATTATTGAAACCGAGCGTTTAAGGTTAAATAATAACATATACAAACATATCAGGAAATAATAATAGATTTATGCATATCCATTCCAAAAGAAATGATCAAATAAACAAATAAATAAAAACTCTTAGCCTTTATATACCAAAAAAAAAAAAAAAAATTGACAATGGGGTTGTTTCCTTCAGTCAAAAGTAGTGCTTTTTATCACTAAAATTGATAGAATAAGCAAAAAAAAAAAAAAAAAAAAACATGGACTCAGAAAATACTTTTATTTTTCCAACAGTTATTTTTTAATTAATTTTTTAAAATATCCAATTTTTCAAACAAGGCGTGGACTTGATGACGTCACAAATGATGCTCTTTGGCACATCTTTCTACCACGTGTCCACGTTATGATAATCAAGAAGCGAATTACAATTGCGCTCTACGCTTGCCATCAACCCTATCGTTGCCAATACACGTGAGTAAACATGCGAATTAAGTATTTTGGACCGTGAATGGCAACACTGAATGGCATTTTATCATTTGTAATGTCATCGGCAGTCAGAAGCGTTAAACGATGAAAGCCCACCGATTTAAGTAGTTTTTTTAAAAATATTAAACTTAAAGAGAATATTTGAAAAATGGTCAGATTCTATGTTTTTAAGCATGCTCTTTCAGAAAAAAATACTTTTAAAATTTTGGAAACGACCCCATTGTATTTTTTATCAGATACGCAAGCACACAATTATTTCTTTGAACAATTTAACTTTCCTGAATTTCATTCGTCACAATCGATAGAAAGCAATGGATCTTGTCAGGTGAGTGTGCGTGTTTGTGTGTGTGAATCACTTTCTATGTTTCCCATATCTTAAAACAGTTCATTTAAACCTTTTATGTTTGAACTAATTCATGTTAATCCTTTTTGTGGTATTTTAATAGAAATTAAACCAAATTTTATTTTATATTTTTAGTTACTTTTATCATGTGTAGTTATTTTTGAGGGAAATAAGCTATGTTGTCTTACTAGGCTTTCAGCAAAATTAGTTACCTTGACTTTAATACCCAGGAAACGACAGTAAATAAAAAAGATATTGTATTTTTATATTCTATGAATGTCAGAACAAAACATTCTCGAATATCAGTTCTCCATTTAAGATTTGGGCTTCAAAATGATTGCTTTTTCTTTATCTGGTCTGGTAATAAATAATGCGATGTTGTGTATTTACAGCTGCCTCTTAAACACTTGAAAACTAATACGCATTGCCACGTTTATTTGTTCTTAAAATGGCTTGAGTTCAAAAGTTATTCTAAAACGCAAAATTAAGAATTACAAAATGTAAAGATAAAGAAAATAACTAATTAAAATAATTGGGGTGATAAAAAGTAGAAAATCAACCGTACCTATGATTTTTTATCGTCTGTACTTAAAATAAATGAAAATAAGGGAAGCTCGCCGGAAGAGGAAAACAGCAAAGGAAATCGCTCTGTTTTGCTTTTTCTCCGATTACATTATGTTTTCAACACTGTAAAAAAATTCCGAAATGTTACTGGTTATTTCCGTGGAACGTCTCGGGATTTCATACGTTTTCACCTATTTCCCCGTAAAAACAAGTATCTTCACAAAAAAGTTTCCTGAATCGCTACGAGTTGCACGCGCGCAGACTTTTCACTGTTGTGGAAAACATTTTTAGCAACCAGTTTAAAGATTGAATAAGCGTGTTTATTAAGTGTATCGGCCTAAGGTTGCTTACGGCCTGTCCAGGTTGACTAAGCTCCTAATGAGAGCGAAAAAGTCAGTGGATAGCTAGTCTTTGCAAGGCAGGAATTGCAGGCAAGAGATATGCTTGGTTCCTTCTTGCATAGCTTTGGCCGTGGTCGCTCTGATTTTTATGGAGCCTTCTTGGTAAATTAGGAAGGTTCTAATCAATTACACTAAACCTACTTAATTTTTCTAGAAGGTTCTAGAGACATGACAGGCTTTATCAGGGCAGATTTCGCACGTCTTCATAAAGTTTCAAGGTTAATTTCAGAAAGGTTACTGACGTTTAGCGGAAAGCGTTCCTGATTTTTCCAATATATGTTACTGGTAGAAATTGGGCACATCAGCTGCCCATTATTTTCCAGGAACGTTTCTAAATCGTTTTTACAGTGAATGAATGGGATGCGTGACAGGGCTCAATTTTATTGTATTAGCAAACAAGCAGGTGCACCCCGAACTTAAATATTTTGGCGGAAGAAAGGCCAATTTGCCAAATAAAACTCCAAATTTTGCCGAGTGATGATAATTTTGCCGAATGAATCTCCAAATTTCGCCGAATGATGACAATCTTACCGAATGGAACAAATTTTGCCGAGTGATGATAATTTTCCAAATGCAACTCTAAATTTCACTGAATGATGGCAGTCCTGCCGAATAAAACTCCAAATTTTGCCAAGCGAGGATAATTTTGCCGAATGGAACTCCAAATTTCGCAGAATGATATCAATATTGCCGAATAAAACTTCAAATTTCGCCGAGTAAAAATAATTTTCCGAATGAAAGTCCAAATTTCGCAGAATGATGGCAATCCTGCCAAATGATGATAATTTTGCCAGAATGTAACTTCAAATTTCGCCGAATGATGACAATCCTGCCGAATGGCACTCCAA
>NC_072738.1:139836901-139930644 GCF_026930045.1 Uloborus diversus
ACGCGTGCTTCACAATGTGAGTAGACACGTACCCCCAAACATATACTGGATATATCCACGAATTAACTCGTGTATACCCGTATATTTGTGTATGTACACTTATATATGCGTGTATACGTCTACTGTACACGTATATACTCATGTATGCACGTATATACTCAAGATACAAGTGCATACACTCATATGATGTTCGTTTACACACATACATACCCGTACATACACGTGACACGTATATACTCGTGTATACACGCATACACTCCTGTAGCTTATCACGTATACATACTTATATATACACGTATATGCTTGAGTAGGCACGTGCATGCATGTATCTGATGCATACATGTATCTATTCATATATGAATAACGTGTTTACTAATGTTTACACGACACGTATATACTCGTGTATACTCACATATGCTTGTGCATATACTTGTAACTATAAAAATAAGCGAAATATACAAATATTAGGGTTGTTTATAATCGTTTTGCATCTATTTTTAACTATGACCACTTTACCCCATGCTATGACCACTTTCCCCCCACCCCATGGGGTAAAGTGGTCATAAATACAAAGGGAAAAGAAAGAGTTATAATGCTACTTAAATCAATATTTATTTTCCTAAAACTCAATGTACCGTGTTCTTTAATAATGCAATGTAAAATAAAAACAAAAAAAGTTTAAGTGTTTAAAGAATTTATTGTATTTATTATTCACCCAAGTTGAAAACCTACGATTTTATGACCACTTTACCCCACCAGACCCTATTGAATTCTTATTTTCTGATATGTATTAAGGTATTCTGCCGTGAGAAGGAAAAAGGGCAGTAACAGCATTTTTTTTTCATTCTTTTGCATTTTTGTCTTTAGCTGTACTCCTTCCTTACTACAAAAGCTTGCTTATTTGGTTTCCGCTGAAAATAAAGCCAAAAAAAGGGTTAAATCTCAATATTTCCCCCCATTGTTAGTAGAGAGTCCAAATCGTTTTTCTACATTTTAAAAAAAATCAGAGATGTTTCTGTAAAATAATGGGCAGCTGATGTTCCTAAAATCTGCCAGTAACATATCTGACGAAAAGCAGAAAAGTTTCCTCTAATAGTCAGCAACCTTCCTTAAATTGGCCTGGAATCTCACTGAAGAATCGAGGTATTTTCCCAAAAAAATTCTGTCACGTTTTTGGAATAAAGCTGAAACTTTCCAAGAAAACTTACATGCTTGTAAAAGTATGTAAGTCTGTAAAAATAGCTTGATACCCTCCTGTTTTACCAGGAAAGCTTCTAGTATATTTTAGCATATGTGCCCAAAGTTAATGCTGAATTGGAAGCAAATATCTAACAGATTATTTGTCAAGTAAAGCTGCAGTATCCAGAGACTGCAGTTTGTCCTTATTTGGGGCTCAGTCAATTTGAAACGGCCGCAATTGAGTTGATGGAAAAACAGTAAATGAAAACGATTATTTTGAAACTGGTAGCTAAGCATATTTTTACACAACGTTGAGAAGTCTGCATTCAAGCAATTTGTAGCAATTCAGGAAATTTTTTCGCAGAGACACATGACATGACCTACCCAGGAAGTTGTTGGAAACCCGTGAAATCCTGGAACGTCGTCCGCATGTAATGTGTAACGTCTCGGATTTTGGTTTTTACAGTGTTCAGGTATCTCAATAACTTTTTTCTGCAGGACACCGCCCTTTTCCTTTCCATGTAGTATTAGTATTATTCTATATTTATTTATTTTCATTCATATTTTTCAAAACTAACGACCAGTTTTTCATTACTTAACATCATTGTTTGGGTTGGGGTAGTAAAAATTAGTTTAAAAATCAAAAAACAGGAATAAATATCATCAAATCATTTCTATTTCAACTTTACTACAGTAAAACCTGTCTACAACGTTACTGTTGGGATCTAAAAAATTGTTATTGACAGGTTATCGTTATAAACAGTTTGACTATTTGTGCTAACATTTTGCTTGGAACATGGAAAATATCGTTATATACAGGTTTCTTGTTATAAACAGTACTGTTATACAGAGGTTTCACTGTACTAATAATGAACTGATAGTAGTTTGAACAAAAAATATTAGCCATGTTCAAGTGATATGCAAAAGTATATAAGTAAAGTTTCGAGTGAAACGCGTTTAGTTAAAGTTCAGACCTTAACCTTAGGTAGACTTTCATTGAAAAGTTTTTCTAAATCATGCTGCATAGCTCCATCTACACTGTAAAAAAATTCCGAAACGTTACTGGGTATTTCCGTGTTACGTTTCGGGATTTTAATGGTTTTTATCTACTTCCTGAAAAAATCAAGTTTCTTGTCCAAAAGTTTCCTGAATTGCTACATGTAGCACGAATGCAGACTTATCACTGTTGTGCAAAATATGTTTAGCTCCCAGTTTAAAGATAAACTGAGCGTATTTATAAAGTATAACGGCTTCAGTTCACGTACGGCTCGTTCATGCTAACTAAGCTCCCAAAAGGTAGCAAATAAGTATGGATCATGATAACTAAGTTCCCAAAGGTAGCAAATAAGTATTGATTGCGTAGCTTTTGCAAGAATTGCAGGCGAGTAAGCTTATTGTTACTTACTTGCAATTCTGGCTTAGCTTTGGCTAAGGCTCCTATATAAGGGGGAGCTGACTTATCCGACATTTTGGTTCCAAAATTATCGGGCGAAAAAAATAAACATTTGTACAAAAGCCTCATTGCAGAAAACTGGTGTCCAAACTTTAGGTGTGTTGCCCGATTGATGTTTGATTATTTTATTCTGTAGATGAATACAATTTAATTAATACAAATTAAAAACAAATAAGGTATGAAAATGAGGTTTATTACCGTAAACATTTCCCGATACATTTTAGCTGAATTTGTAAACGAAGTTATCTTTCAAAATTTACCTAAAGTGACATTTTACTCAACTTATCATCAATTATTTTACGACTTAGCAACCAGCGAATATTATGACGTATTTATAAATACTAGAAACGAGGTTGGATCCAATTCTGTCTTGGAACCAAAATGTCGGATAAGTCAGCCTGTCTTTTTCAAGGGGCTCTAGCTTTGGCCATATATACAATCATGCTCTTGAAACTTCCTTGATGAATCAGGAAAAAGCCAACCTATTATATTATATCTTCTTAAGTTTGCCCTAACTTTCCAGAGACACAACAGACTTTTAACGGGAGTATTTCAGAATTTTTCAGGATAATATCAGCAAGGTTACTGAATTTTAACAGAATACGTTCCTGGATTTTGCAAGATATGTTACTGGCAGAAATTGGGCACATCAGCTGCCCATTATTTTCCAGGAACGTTTCTGAATCGTTTTTACAGTGTATCAAGGCTACTAGTACTATCTCTGGTCCCGTTACAGAGGAGAGGTTCACCTACCATTTGTACTGATTATCTCCAAATTTTTAATTAATTTGGCACTTACATCCCTTTGTTTCTCAGTGCTTACCATGAATGATGCATTAAAATTTTAAATAGGAAAATATGGAAACGTACTAATGTGTTTTTTATAACAGCACTCATATGTATATAAAATTCCATACACTGTTAAAAAATTTTCCAGAAAATTTATGGAAATTGTTACTGGCATCCATGTTGCCAGTAACTAGTACCCTAAAAATCAAATGTTACTGCTAAATTTTACGGTTTCCTCGACAGGCCACAGCAACCAATTGGAGCTGGGATCGCTTATTTTTCCGGTATAAATTACCGTAAAAATCAGCGATGCGTTAAGCCCGCCATTTTACAAGAACAATTACTAGAAAATATTCCTGAATTTTTAACAGTGTACTTAAATTGGCAGTATGTATTAAAACAAAATATTCCAATGTCCCCCCCCCCCCCCTGTGTACATCAACATATACTTTTCTTTCATCAAAATGCGCTTCCTCAGTCCTTATAAGTGCTCGCTTTTCCAACTAAAATATGGCCCTGCGATTGCAATTGTTTTCATTTTATTTCGTACGTTTTGGCGAATTAGCACCCCCGCCCATACTTTGAGAAACTCTGCTGCATTATAATTATGAAGATACGCTCAGAAAAGTAAATTTTACGCTATTTTCTGTACACATTGTACACGCTCTTTGTGTGTGTGTTTTGTGTGTAGAATATTTCTCGTGAAATGTCCACGTTCCTTTGCCCACAGAGGTTCATTATGCTTCCAGGAGACATGCTATTTAAACTCTTTTATAACCTGTAATATCCTTCGAAAATTTCAGTCTGCTACATCTAATTGAATATTCGAATACGAACAATCAGCATTTGGAGAACAACTTTCTTTGTTTTTCAGAACAAAACTTAAATAATTAAAAAGCAAGGTTCTAAGCGGGGGGGTGGGGGGGGTATTATGGACACTCAAAAATCGTTATTCCCGGTGGGAAATTATCCCCCAGTGTCTTTATGAAGTGTTAAATCACACGTTTTTGAAAATTTCACAAAAGACTTCCTTTAATGTTTGACCCTTAAATTTTACATTATTACCCTCTAAGATTTCATTTTTATCTGGTGAGATATTGTTATTCTTCTTTATAATGTTTTGTAATTAAGTCCTATTCATTGAATATGATGATTATGGATTTCGTTAATGCTTTTCATTCCATCTAGGGTTTATTAATCAACAATTTCATCTTGCCAGTGAGTTTCATAGGAATTCTTATGTTCTTCAGTGCAGTGTCATCAGCTTGCCTTACGTGGGAAACCAGAGGCCTCGAACTCCAGGTGAGACTCTTGCTTCGTGAAAAGATAATACAACTTTTAACGAGTTTTTTCTTCTTTTTGTGAGAATGGCACCTCAGGGACTGTTCAGTGTCCATAAATGATATCATGCATTTTTGCAACACATTTGACCCCTTCTCCCTTTTGATGCAAATCGTCACACTGCAGCTTTGCCCCTCCCCTCCGTCACGTGTCACGTTTGTTCAGAAACAAAATACTACGTTATAGATCATAATTCATATTTTTATCTTTAAACTTTGACGATGTGTTTTTGAAGACATAGATTACCTCCTGCCAGAAACATTTTGCAAAAAAACAGGGCCGCAGAGAGCCAAGGCGGGTCCCTTGTCAGTCATGTGGCCTGGCCCCCTCCCTCCCCCCAAAAAAGGAGGAAAAAAGAAAAGGAAATGGGGAAAGAAGGAGAAAAGAAAAAAGGGTAAAAAAGAAGGGAAAAAGGGGAGGGAGGAATCAAAACTGCTTGCTATAAAAGAACTTTAACTCTATTTTAAGTGCTACAATAAAAAATACTAAAAGAGTAAATTTTACATAATCTTTATGTTTTCTTTTGTTCGGAGTCCCCCCCCTTTTTTTCTTTCTTCCTTTCTTTTATCCTTTCCTTATTTTCTTTCTTTTTTTACGCCAATGTCGCCGCCCCAAGGCCTGGGCCCCTAGTTTCCGACTAGGCTGACATGGCCTCTCGTCGGGCCTGCAAAAAACAGAATTTTTTTTCGCTAAAAGTCAGATGCCGTCCTAAAATTGTCCTGGAATCTCACTGAAGAAACCAGAAATCTGCCCAATAAAAGCCAGTCATGTATCTGAAACAAACCTGGAAATTTTAGGGAAAACTGAGGTTCGTTTAAAATATTAGCTTGGCACCTTCCTGATTTTACCTGAAAACTTTTAAAGCATCATTGCTACCAGGGCCAAAACGAAGACAGTAACTGTAAGTAAGTGCACCGCATTTACTAGCCGGAATTTCTTGCAAAGCTACGAATCCAAACTTACATTTTGCTCTCATTGGGTGGTTAGTCGATTGGAGCATATCGTACGTAGAATCCCTCTAAAAGCACAGGCCGACTTATCTGCCATTTTTGTTCCAAGACAGCTTGGGTAAAACCCTGTTTCTAATACAATAAATGCGTTATAATACTCGCTGGTTGATATGTCGTAAAACAATTGATGAGAAGTAGAGTAAAATGTCACTTAAGGTAAATCTAGAAAGACAACTTAATTCACAAATTCAACAAAAATGTTTCGGGAAATGTTTACTGTAATGAACGTTATTTCCACACCTAATTTGTTTTTAACTTGTATTATTTAAATCGTTTACATTTTCAGAATAAAATAATCAAACATCAATTAGGCAACTCACCAGTTTTCTGCAACGAGGCTTTTTTACACAAACTAATTTTGTGCCCCTGCAATTTTTGGAACCAAGATGTCGGATACGTCAACGCTCCTTATATATGTCCTTAATTGTACATGATCTGAAGGCGATAAAATTCATTAGTACGGCCAATCAATCTTTAAACTGGTAACTAAAAACATTTTTTACACCACTGCTAAGTCTGCATTCATGCAACTTGTAGTAATTCAGGAAACTTTTTGACGAAGACAGGTCATTTTTCCAGGAAATGTATGAAAATCTATATCATCCCGAAACGTTGTTCCAAAGGCCTAAAGTAGTCCATGACGTTTCGGAATTTTCTTACAGTGCACTAATAATGATTATACAGGGTAATCCAAAAGAGTCAGGACGAACATTAAAAAATTAATAATTCGAAAAACGAATGAAAATAAACAAGATGCGGTTTGCCCTGAACGAATAGAAATATAGCCGGGTTTTGTGTAGCAACAAAACAGAAATAGTCTGTCTTCAACCAACAGATGGCGTTACAGCTTTTTATTTCTCTTATAATACATTTTATTTAAACGGGCTTTCTCAATTATGGACAGCTTTTCGGTGCATATTAGCTTCGAATACCATTACCTGCTACCGTTGCCTTCTTTTTATATCGTTTAGTCCTTGCATGATCCTAGATCAGAAATTGAACAGCGCCATCTGTTGTTAACCAACAGAACAATTTTTGTTTCTTTGACCGACAAAACCCGGATTCCTTTCCATCCGTTTAGTGCAAACAGCATTTTTTTTTTTCATCTTTTTTCGTTTTATAATTCATTTTAAAAGTTGGTGGTGACTTTTGGATCGCCCGGTATTAATCAGAACTTATTTTGTATAAGATAAGGTTAAGGTTAACGCTAAAAGGATAATGATAGTGTGTGTCACATTTCCCTTCAGGGTTTGGAAGGCGTTTAGAACAAATATATTACCAACACAGAAGCAACGTTGACTTTACTGAATGAAAAAAATATACCAGTTACACAAATGTTCGATACGTGAAACTTTCAGGGCGCAGCAGCTATCGAATCTGAAGTATAGTTCTTGTTTCATTCCTTGCAGCATGTTACAATCAATGGCCGCTCATTTTCTAACAAGATGGTGCATCCCTCCCTTATTGTCCGAATGACGTTCACTATTTCTTTAATAACAAACTACCTGGCCGTTGGATTTGGTTAGAACCCCTCTAACTGGAGAGGCCAACGCATCCGCCATGTTGGAGCAAGCGGGAGCAAGCGTACTGATCGCACAAGAGGGAAATCTAAATATATAACTAGTATGTTGTGGCCATCACGAAACTTTCTTCTATATTTTTCTTTTTTTTTTTTTTTCTGATCCCTCCCCATGCTTGACGAGGAAGCAATATTCCCAACAAAAACAAAATGACACATGCAAAAACTTGACGACTATCCCAATGTCTGAATTATTGCAAAAGCAAAGCAAAGAGCGAAAATTGAAAGTTATTTTAAAAGCCTTGCTTGAATGAATTACAAATATTTTATTTGTTAACAAACATAAGATGGCAACAGTTAAAAATTTTAAATCATTGAGATAATATTTCCTATCATTTCCATACAATTAAAATCACGAGAAATACGCAGACGACAATCTATTACGATTTATCTTTCTTATTGTTGCATTAATAAAAATATTTTTATTCGCAAAAAAAAAAAAAAAAAAAAAAAAAATCAACACCTCTTGGAGCGATCGGCGTCAAAATAGAACCAAAGCCTGTTTACATATGGATTCACATATATTCCAAATTTCAACCAGAACGTAGCATTACTTCTTGAGATAGGGCACTCAAAATGGAAAAAAAGAACGGGTGATTGCGCTACCCCCCCTTTTTAGCTGTTGACACAAAAATAAAATCAGTTCTTATACCCACTAAGGGCTACTTGCCGATAAATTTTTCTTTCATTCCGTTCATTATTTCTTGAGATACAGCAGTCACAATTGACGACAAAAAACGTTCTATAGCTCAACCCCCGTTTGAGTTATTGACACCAAAATTGAATCAGCACCTGTTCCTGTTAATACCAACATATGGACCAAATTTTGTTTGATTCCGCCAGTAACTTCCTGAGGAATGGCAAGCACGCGTAACTCGAAAAACGTCCCATTGCTCCACCCCCCTTGGAGGAATTCGCGCCAAAAACTAATGGGCACAAGTTCACATAGGGGCACATATGTGTACTAAATTTCGTTCGATTTCATGCGGTAGTTTTTATTGTAGAGCGGCCACAAAAAACTGGTCACACACAGACGTGACACACATACATACACACACACACACATACATACATACACACACACACACACACACACACAGACAGACAGACATTTTCCAAAAATGGTCGAAATGGACTCAGCACACCTCAAAACGTTCGAATCCGTCAAAATTCGAAATTCGAAAATTTGCACGAATCCAATACTTTCTTCTATATATTAGATATAGAAGAAAGTAAAAATGGAGTTTGGTAAATTTGTTCCCTAAGATCTCAGAAACTACCCGGCAGATTTGGCTGAAACTTTCACAGTTTGTTCAGTTTGGTACTGCGAAGGTTTATAGACCAGTTCGAAAAAAATCCACTTGATAGTTCCCTTTTTATTCCAATTTTAGTCCCAATTTTCGCATAAATGCCCCAATATGGGGGTGGAAAAAAACGTGCACATATTAAAATTATATGTCCATCGAAAGCGCCAATTTTTCTGCTGAAGATAGCATCTGTTCGAAGTTTCTAAGTTGTATAAAAAACGAGTTATGAGCTTTTTTGTTCCCTGTTCGAAGGCTTTCATCAACCCAAGTCATTATTTAGTGTGTCATCTTAACTCCCAAGAATTGTTGTATTGTTGAATATTTTTGCGTTTCGTCTGACTTTTTGAGGCTTTTCTCAAGTCAAATCTTAAAAAAACGTTTTTCCAAAAGTTTGACTAAAAATAAATGGATTTGGCTGATCATTTTACTTTTAAACGGAACTTATGTAATTAATGGTTTATTATTATTATTTATGCTGATTGGACACTTGCTCGCCGGAATTTTTTCAGAAAGATTTCAGTAGCTGATGCATTTTTCAGTTTTTTCCACTGTCGCTGTTTTTGAGCCGAAAGACTACGTAATAATGTTTCTCAGCTTTCACCATATAAACAAAATATCGCCAATCAAAGATACTTAAAAAATATATATATATACTGAGTAAAATAATTCAACAATTAAATTAGGCAAATCCATAAACCGCACAAAAACTTCCATTAATTTTTCTTTTTGCACGATTTCAAACAATCGCCAAATTTTACTACTTATTTTGGAAACATTTCGGATGAAACCGTTTAGCGCCATTTTTTTTTTTTTTTTTTGACCAAAAGTATCTCAGCATCTGGCAACAATATTTCTATAATAAAAATTAGTAAGGAGGGGGAGTATTATCGAAAGTGTCCCAAAATGATTCTCGCAAATTTGGTAAGATTTTAAACCGCACCAAGTGTTCACAAAAATTGAAATTTCCCAAAATAACTAAAGCAAGTGTAAGGGGAAACGGGCGGCTACATTTTTTAAAACAGTTCGTACATCAATAGCCATACAGAGAAGGTTTTAGATTTTAAAAAAAAATGCTAACAGATAAATCTTTTTGAATATGTAAAGTTTAAATTCATATTTCGGAAATTCTTCAAATTTGTATATATATGCTTAAATGTCGTGCTTTCGTTTCTAATTGAATACTATTTTGTTCTTTATACTTATTGCTATTTTAGTTTAATGAGTAAGGAAGAAGCTGGATTTTTAATCACGTCAAAAAGGTTTGTTTTAAATTCTTTCGCTTAAAACAGAAAACAAGGGCATGTAATGATTGTTTCTCATAATTATTACTGACCCAGGCAACGCTGGGTATTTTTGCTAGTACTGATTAAAAGACATTCCGTAGAAAACTGCAACATGTTAGCAAAGATTATACAGCATTTATAACGTAATGATAGTAAAATGTTGAGAAATAAATCGATATTAATCACACACGAGCGAGCTCCATTTCCAGGCTGCCAGTCACTTCATCGTCTATTAATTGTCCCTTTCTTTTTTCTTTCTGCATCTGCTGAAAATCTGAAATCCTTTCCTTTGAAAGCTGTCTGTACAAATAATAGCCGAACACCCATTTGACTCAATTTAACATATGCTAAAAAATGTAAACATCAGCAGCAATGCTATCGCAACGAAGCTCTGGATCAAGTTTGCTCCAAAATGGCGGATGCGTCGGCTCCTCCAGTATAGGGGCCTTAGATGGGTTGAGGTTCTGATGACGACAATCACCTTCTCCCGTGGTCATCACGTTCTCCGGACCTAACCCAATTTTTTTTAATGCGATTAAATGAAAAATCGTGTGTTCGTACCCCCTGTCGCCCCGGATTTGCAGATTAACGCCAAAAGATTGCAACCGCATTGGCTACCATTGATCGTGACGTGTTACAGGGAGTGAAGCAAGAATTAGACTTGAGACTTGATACATGTCGCATGGAAAAAGGTTCACCTATCGAACATTTAGAACACTTGGAAAAAAAAATTTCGAACAACACCGTAAAAAAATCGCTTGGAGTATAGAAGCGACGGAAGAAGATTATTGTCGTCATCAGAACCTCGTCATATCCAACGACTTAGATGCTCATTATTGGGGAAATAGGGAATGTCTGTCAAATAATTGGGGGTACCTCATCTTGTTGGGAAATGAACGACCATTGATCATGACATGTTGCAACGAGTGATAGAAGAATTAGATTAAGACTGGATATCTGCCGAATTACAAAAAGATTCACCTATCGAAAGTTTAGGAGATTAAATTAGTGGAGTTTCTTTCTCCAGTAAATACAATTTGGTTGCTGTGTTAGTAATATGTTTGTTTTAATAAACCTTCCAAACCCCGATAGGAATGGTGACCCGCCCTGAACAAAAGTAGTTACTACTTTCTAATATGAAAGCAACTGTAAACCGTATTTTGGACTTCGAAATACACAGATTTCGGCTTCAATCCCATTTTTACTTTATCGGTCATAAACTGGTTGAATTTGAGCTTTTTAAATTCAAACTTTCTACTAGGACTTGCTTTAAACTGCGTGGGTGTTTTTCGCTACGAAACAAAACGATTGAGATTACAAAACAGGAGAAGGATTTTTTTGTCTTTAAAAACTAAATTTAAGATAAAAATATACAAAGAAAATGTCTATCTATGATGTCACACTTTTTTCCACCCTCTCCTCTCTGTCACAGAGTGTCAAGCTTCACGTTACCCCCTCCCGTCCCCTTGTGTCTAGTTATACTGTTTCCATGAGCATATTGCAGTTAAAAAAATGTATGATGTCACACTTATTGTTACCACCTCCCACCCTTTGTCACAAACTCACAACTCCACGAACCCCCTCCCCCTCCCTAAAGCGTGATATCATTTGTAGACGACCCCAAACATAACAAACACATAAATATTTTAGCTATCGCATTTAAACGTTTTTGTCTGTATGAAAATGTGCATCCCCACTCTACCGATTTTTAGGAAATGAAATCGCGTCTGCCTACGTCACACATAATTGACAAGTAACATCTTGTCGTAGGAATACTATATTGCCCGACTCATGTTCGATTCTCTCGAAATTCCTTTCGATTGCGTGGGTAAAGATAATAAGTTTATCCCATCAAAGTTTAGGTCTCCATATGTACCGACTGTAATAATTTGAACTCCGGTGGAAGAAGGGTAAATAGACACCATTTGTTAAATTAGGAATGTGAAAAACCGGGTTAATTTGCCAAAAACATATTGCAATATTTTGACTTGTACGGAGATAAGAATTCCTCTTCTTTTCCACAAGCTGAAACAAATTGGTCTAAGGTCAGACGTCTTGTTATCAGAACCACACTATTTTCCTTTTCTGGACGATTACTAAGAAAACAAGCTCTTTTTTTTTTAATCAGCTTCTTAAAAACCGACACAGCTTCATTTACAATTGACTGAAAAAATTATCAATCCTAGACTGCTACATGTGTTTGTTAATAGTTTCATGTTTTAGTATATTGTTTAAATGATGTGAACACTGTTTTTTCCCCTCCAGGATGTACTGAAATTCAAATAAAAGGAAATTTGCTGGCAAATGCAACTATAAAAGAACGTAAACAGTTGGACGAAGACGCATTAAATGCTAACACTTGTGGAAGGATGATGATACTTGAAAATTGATACACGGAAAGAAATGTTTTATTTTATTGCAGCAACAAGATATTGATTTTCACGGTCGATGTTTGTACATTATATATTAAATAAAAGAACTGTTGAAGTTACCACATTATTTCCCTGTTAGACAGTTAAATAATGCATAGAGTGTGTCTCAAAAATCATTCAAAAGCTTTTGTCGGATGTCTTTTCATCCATAAGCTCATTTCTTTTGCATTGAAACAGGCGTTCCTTATAACGCTGAAACACGTGTCTGCAGAAATCTGCAGTTAGTGCTATTCGATGCTGTCATCTCTTATTTTACATCAGAAAACTGCATTTGGCCAAAACTTCACGCAATTGCGGCTGACCAAGAAACTGTCCAAAGAAGTTCATTTTTTAATTTGCACTTTTATCTACCAATGACACCTTGTCCTTATTAACCATAATCGAAATTCAGAAAAAAAAAAATATTTTTCTCGGCCCCTAGTTAAAAGCGCTAATTTGCTTTCCTGATGTAGTCCCTTACACTAACCGAGAGACTTGCTTGAACTACTTGAAGATCTGCTGATTATACGTGCTTAAATCATTAATACCTGTTAATAATAATCGTGAAATTATTATTAAAAGTGGTAGATAAACAAAACTAGTAATTGATTGATAAAATAATTTATTCGCACATATTATAGGTCTGATTTCGTTCTTTTTTGCACGTTTTTTTTTCGCATCAGAAAAAAGCTATCACTGTGTTGTAACCAGGGCTGTGGAGTCGGAGTCGAAGAGTCGGAGTCGGATAGAATTTGGAGTAAAGGAGTCGGAGTCGGAGTTGTTAAAAAACATGCCGACTCCGACTCCGACTCCAGGCTTCTTATTTTCTTTCCTTTTCACTGATTCTTCTTGCATTTTTTAAAAACTGACTACCAATTGGTTCGATTACATGTATAAAAAGATACTAATGTGAAAATAACAGCCGTTATGGCAGTCAGCTAGCTTGAGTGCTTACCGAACTTTCTGTAGCCGTCCCCTAGTTTGCTTGCTTTTGAACTTAACTAATAGCAACTGTCAGCAAACGATTTTGTTGCCTAACATTTTCAATTAATCACTTTCAAATAAAAATAGAAATACAGTGTTTTGTTCGATCTTAGTTATAAAATAGTAAAAGAAATGTAACAAATTAGTAAGTCGAGGCCCATAGCTAAGGTTAAAACGTTTAAGGGTGATCGGCAAATTCAAAAAAGTTATGCCGCGAAAGCACGAATCCAAAAGATCCGATGAAATAATCTCATGTTTTTTTTTTCTTTTTTAAGACTCTTTCTATAAGCTTGGTTCTCACTAAAAAGTATGGAACAAAATAAGTGTAAATGATTTCTTGATTACAACACTCAATAATAGCAGTTAATCTTAAAATCTTCATATTAAGGTTAATTTTAAAGCAGCCAATAAAATTTAAATTAAAAATTTAGCGAAGAAGAAATATAGGTATAGTAAAAGCTATTCGTATAAATTTGTATACCCCCGTATTTTGTGTAAAATTAGCTCCTGACGTATATGTGCCCTATTTTCGCTGAAATTTTATTGATAAAATATAATTTAAAATATATTCGCGAAAATTTTCAGAATTAAAATATTTATATTTTTTTTATAAACTCTGAAATTAACTTGTGGTGTCATCTACCAGATGGGTGTCACCCGGGGCAACCAAGCCCTCTCAAGAACTGGGATTTAGAAAAAAAGCTTTTTCTCTCTCAAGTTACAGCTTTCAAAAATTGAAAGCACACGATTTGATCAATATCAATTTGTTAAACATTAAAGGGGGGGGGGGGGCAAATTACAGATAATCCTTTTCAAATTTTTTAAAAGGGATTTTTAAGTCATCTCACTTTTTAACTCGTAACTATTGGAAAATTTGATTTTTAAATTGAATTTCTAACGTTGTATGCGTCTTAGGTTTACAATAAAAAACAAAATGCGAAATTTTCATAAAAAGGAATTAATATTTAAATCTCTTTTTAGAGGTTTCTCCCCTTCCCCTGAAGGGAGAGAGGGAGTTAAAAAAATAAAATTGAAAATATAAAATAAATACGGAGTCGGAGTCGGAGTTGGAGTCGGAGTCGGGCGTTTCAAAATCCAGGAGTCGGGGTCGGAGTCGGCCATTTTCCTTCCGACTCCGTAGCCCTGGTTGTAACGCTAGTTATGCACTTAAAAACATTATGTTTTCCATGAGTATTAGTGTAACTAGCATTCGATTAATTAAGTCCGCTAATCAGTTCGTATTTGGTGCAAACAACTTTAAACCTGGCAAAACTAAAATTCCTACGACGCCATCTAGGTATTAATTAACTATTTATGACGCTAGCTCATTTGAGATTTTTAAAAAATCTCAATAGTTGCTGCAAAAACGATGTCAATCTATTGTTCACGATTGGACATAAATCCGTGAGTTTGATCTTAAAACTAGAGATGCCGTTTTATACGAAATTTTACGCTTTCAGAAACATTTTCTACACATAATTGCACGAAATTGCAAAAGGAAATTAAGCGAATAATATTTAAAAAAAAATAATAAGAAAAAAAGAAAATGGCGGCCGGGAAAGGATTGCGAATGAAAATGACCGAAGATGGCTGACGGCATCAATAAACTTAGAGGAGCAATTCTTCCTCAAATTGTTGCAGGATTCAATATTGGAGCATCAACAGGTCCCAGCGTTCGAACTATTCAACGGACTATCATGGATTCGGGGCTTTTGGAGCCTAAAAGCCTACTTGTGTATACTGTCCGACCACGGATTGTATGGAAAGGCAAACATCCGGTTTACAGGCGGAAATGGACGTATCTATTAGTTTTTAGGGATATCAGCGGTTTGCAGATGTATGTTAGCCTCTAAATTAAGCTGAGTCTCATTCAAATGAGCGGAACATGCGCATAAAATTTTTACTCCCCCCCCTCATTCAGATGAACTCGCCTGAAGTAGACGTTTGTCAATTCCATAAAATCCGTGGTTGGACAGTACTTGTGCCACTGAGAGATGGTGGATGAACTGGAAGTGAAATAGGACACTTAATTTTTTACTATAGAATCAGCTGGAACACGCTAACAATAAAAAATTGACTGTTCGCGCTAACAATAAAAAATTGACTGTTTGCGTGTTCTTGCTAATCTTACCTTACAAAATTTTCTGTTTCCGCTTCCTATTCAGCCGTCATTTCTCCGTGGCACTTTATACCATTGACAGCAATACAATATGTTTGACAGTAAGTCGAATCATACTACCTGCATTGCACAAAAAATATTCTTTTCTTCAAAAACACATCAATTGTTATACAGTTAAAAGTATTTATAAATAACTTTATGGTGTTAAATGTTCTTGTAACTGATTATGTTCTCTTTATATTTTCTAAAGTCTGAAATCTCATTTAACGTACAGCGCTTATTTTTATGTTTCCTTCTGGTTCTATTTACACTGAAACTGGGGAGTTCAACAGATGTTCGATATTATCATTCAATCCTACTCGAGACTCTTCTTGTTCATGAAGTCTTTTTTCTATTAAGTCAACAACTAAGAGGGAAGTTTTCTGTAGATCTTGGCTCATAAAAAATCTATTTCTCTGGTCTTTTCCAGATATTAATTCTCTTAGAAACTGAATTAAATCGTCGTTAGAACTATCGGACGAAAGATAATTCTCAGTAGGACGGCCAGCACTTTTTGTGAAAGTATCCTCAGCATTCTATGATTCCAAGACTTCTATTACCTTGGTCCGATGAAGTAATTGACGAGAAGCTAGTGTTTTTAAGATTATAACTGCTTATTGGAGTATCCATTAGTTCAGTGCTTCACTTTTCCCAATGATTGTAGCACTAATTCTTTATTCAGTAAATTACCGCCCAATAGCCACGGCTAAAGTAGACATACGAGCAATACACCATCAGCTCAGTCATTTCCAGCCGAAGAGTGCAGTTGCGTGCTTTTTAGCACTCATCAGCCCGGCATAGGAAAGTGACCCAGCTGGTGAGGGAAAACCTCTTTAGGAAGCCAAGAGTGCGAAACAAACTGGTAGCTAATATAGAATTAGCAGATCAGACAAGTGACCAAAGCGATGGTTCGGTTCAACTCGAAGATTGAACGCAAGGCAAGGTATATTCAGTAAATTGCCGCCCAATAGCCAGGGCTAAAGCAGAAATACGCAGTCCTCGGCTGGAAATTACTGAGCTGGCGGTGTATTTCACGTATTTCTGCTTTAGCCCTGGCTAATGGGCGGTAATTTACTGAATATACCTTGCCTCGCGTTCAATCTTCGAGTTAACCGAACCATCGCTTCGGTCACTTGTCTGGTCTGCTAATTCTATATTGGCTACCAGTTTGTTTCGCACTCTTTGCTTTCTTAAGAGGTTTTCCATCTCCACTTCAGGCACTTTCCTATGCCGGGCTCATGAGTGCTAATAATAGTACAGTAAAATTAGGCCAAAAAATGGCCAAACCCAAACATCCAAAAAAAAAAAGTGAAACCTGTTGCAAATTACTTCTTACCCTTCCAGCAAGAAGGGGTAAAAAGTCCCAGCACTTTGCGCGTCGGGTTTTGGGGGGAAGGGGGGGAGGCGAAATAATCCTCTATTTAAATAAAAATAATTACTATTACTTAAAAAAAATTCTGAAACCTCGCAGAAACCACTCTATAATAGTAAAACAATAAACTCTCACAAAAAAAATTCTAATTAACAGGGGTGTACAGGTGGGGGGGGGGAATGGGGGGGCTGTCCATGGAGCAGCTTTGCGTCATTGGAATTTTTTAAGGCAGTTTTTTCAAGGGGTATTTCTTTCTTTATTGAGGACTTTTATTTTTATTGGGTACTCCGTCACACTTAAGGGGTGCGCCATCGCTTTGAGGGGGGGGGGGGACCCTGAATTTACATTCCAAAATCACAGAGAGTGCACATTTGCAGTGAAGTTCGCGAAAAGATTTCCCTGACTTAAACTTTTCCGAAGTACAAAATGCCTCACAATGATATGGTAATGTCAGAATGATAATTCTAAAAGATCTAAGCGAGCTCAGTAACCAAATTATTTGTGACTGGAGTTATTAAACTGTTTAGAGCGCTGGAAAAAAAATTGATGTGCAGCATAAAAAAAGTCCAAATTGACTAAAGTTTCCCTACTTCTTCTTGATTAACTTACTTCAACTTTTCTACAATCTTTTGCCATCACCGTAAGGGTGGGACAAACCGGAATTGCCAATAGTGAGACGGGCAATGCTGCAATTCAGCACCCTCTAAGTCGGTGGGGGTTCTCATTTGCAAACACCAAGCTACCTCTCTTTTACGCAGCTGGTTATGTGAATTATGCTAAATATGCGGACATATACTTGCAACTCTGAAACTTTTGAGTACATTATGCGATAAAAAAAATTTGATCACATCAAACATCAGCTATCCATCGATCTAAAGCAGTGACAAATTCAGGTGGTCTAGAACCTGTAGTGATTCAACGATAGAACAAGTCTTGATGAGAGCAATGAGCAATACATCAATGGAATGCTAAATATTTACACCTTTTTGTCTCTCAGTTTGGAAATCTCAATCCGTTTCTAAAGCCCCAGAAGTTTCTTCCCTCTCAAGTTGGTATGGGTATTGCTCGCTGATGATAAGGTGAGTTGCGATAAGACCTTTAACGTTCGGGTAGTAACATCAAATCATATTGAAGTCAAACAATTTTGTGGCATTTCTTTGTAAAGGAGGTAAGCAGTTATGTCTTTAGCTTCTGTTACGAGAGTAGTTACTATCTTTAAAGATGTGTAAGCCCAAACCATCTTTTACACCGAATGGTATGAACTAAAGATGGAATAACAAATTGCTAAAAACTTATGGTACGAGTTATGCGCTGATCCTCCATCAGTATTCGATGAATCTGGTTTCAGAAGGAAAGAAATCCTGTATCGTTAAAGTACTATTATCTGAAGCAAAAGGTTCATCCAAAATCACAGAAAGAACAGCTGGTGTCATATATGAGGCAGTGAGAAGCAAAGGGATGTAAGTGGACATTTTCAAGTTTTGAATAAAACGCGTTTAAAGATAAGATGCTAGGTAGACTTTCATTGATTTTTTTTTCTAAATCATGCTGTATAGAAGCAACTACCAGGTCTACTAGGACCATTTCTTGCCCCAAGATATAGGAGAGGTTCACCAACCATTTGTACAGGTTATCTCCAAATTTTTAATTTTGCCCTTTGCTTCTCACTGCCTCATATGTAATAGAAGGAAGATACCCGCTTGAACATATTTTTGGTAATGACATGTAAGTTTCAAAGAAATATGCCAGCAATGCAGCGTGTAGGTCACTTGTAAGTATGGGAAAGCTAGTGTCATTTTTGATGGGTGTAAAGAAAGCACCACAGAAATATAAATGAAGTCCTATTACAACAGTCAAGCCTTCTGCTCTAGAAGACTTTCTGCGTCTCAAATCTTGTGCTTGCTCTGAGGGGTTCATTGGATATAGTGAATGTTTGAAAAGTCTGAAAGTAGACTGAAGTGCTCAATTATATGCACAAACTGTGTTAGACATAGCTGCAACAATAACGATTTTGCTGAGGATCTAGATTCCAAAAAACATCTTGATAACGAAGACTTTTTGTTACAAGCTTAGGAGAAATCGTTTGAAAGCAAAAAACAGTTCAGCGTTATTTTTCTGGCCATTTAATCAAATATGCACCATCAGAGGGGGTGGGGGGGATAATATTTTAGTACATAATTTCGTTTTGGGACGTGAGCTACTGTTCTTATGGGGTGGACAGTCCTGATTTATGCATTTTAGATTTGCATGAAATAATACTTCTACTTGAAATAAAAGGTGGGGGGGGGGGGGGTGAGGATTTATTTTTTTTTGGCAGAGGGGGGGGGGGTGTTGTAGCTTTGAGAGGAGGTGCACCATCGCTCTTGGAAAATGGACGCACTTGATTTCTAACAATTTTCTTAGCATAAAATAATGTTTCCATATGAAATGTATGGAGGGGGGTTCGGGGGTACTGCTTCACTTTACGGGGATAGGGGGGCTCTGTAGCATTTGTGGGTTTTGTCATCCCTCTTGGGGGTCAAACACCTTTAATTTTATGCTTTTAAATTTAGTATAACATAATATTCTCACTTTAAATTTATTCTAAAAATTCTGAAAAAATACTCAAAACTGCAATTTTTAGATGCCCCCCATTCCAAAACCCGACGCACAATGGGGTGGGACTTTTTACCTGTTCTTATTGGGAGGGTAATAAACAATTTCCACCAGGTTTAGCTTTTTT
Organism: Uloborus diversus; assembly: GCF_026930045.1. NCBI lineage: Eukaryota > Metazoa > Arthropoda > Arachnida > Araneae > Uloboridae > Uloborus > Uloborus diversus. Next base: position 139,856,490 of record NC_072738.1, read on the forward strand.
TTTTTGGATGTTTGGGTCCGACCCCTATTTTTACTGTACTATAAGTACGAAACTACAATACTCGGCTGGAAATGACTGAGCTGGCGGTGTGTTTCACGTATTACTGATTCTTTAGTTTAACACCTGAGGCCTAAGCATCTTTGTTCAGTAATGTAGACTGATATTGCAACGCACACAGGTTGACGACTCCGCGTGGTATCGGCGGAGACACCAATGAAACCAGACCCTTAAAGAAAAGGCAGTTTACACAATAATTTTGATTTCTCTCGGTCATTTCAAGAAAAATTAGCTAGGATTCTTTTCAAACACTTGGGAAAATCAGCTTCAAAAGTATGTTCTACATATATATTTAAACGCGATTTCGTTTTTGACTGGTGAATAAGCGAAAATGCCAAGTAACGTGCAACCTCGTTTATCGGGACTAACTGAGGGCAAAAGAATGTCTGGTCAAAAGGAACACTGGATAATCCGCGTGACATTAGTAAAATGCAGAACAAATGCTGAAATGAACAGATTTATCTTTCACTGCAGCCAAAATCAATGCTTTGTATCAAAAATTCATAGGAACGCTTTGCGTAAACATTCTATCGCTTATACATCAGCTGCAGTGATACACAGGCGAAGACGATACAAAACATACGCACACATATAGGGGGCAAGTGGGGGCTCAAGGGTAGGGTGGTTCAAAAACCTTTTTTTTTTTAGCTAGAGTCCAGGAACCACCAATTTGTTTTAGACTTACTAATAGTATTATGCTGTAAAGATTTTTGCTTCTTACTCAAATTTTAAGAGGGTGCTCAATGACCCCTTAACCAAATATTAGCTGTAGAATAGAAAATGCCACAAAAGTAGAAACATTTAATTTCCCCAGCTGGTTTTTCGTAAATATATATATATTTTTTTCAATTTACATGCATATTTCTACTGTATATTATTATATGTAGCATTGATTTTTCTCTTTAATGTATTTTTAACCCCCTCCCTATACGCATGAAGTTTGGGCACCCTCTTTATTGAGCACCCTCTTTCAGTTGAAACAGGAAGCTAAAATTCTTCCAGTATATTTCTACCCATAAGTATAAAAATATTGAGGGGTGTCTAGTTATCTAGGAGAATCCTTTTTTACATGTATTTTTTAACGACCCTAATGAGTCCCCCCCCCCCCCTTAAAACTTTGCATTGGGCGTCCATTTTACAAAGTTTGCCAAGTTGTTTGTTAGATTGGCACTAGGGGGACCGAAAAGTTATATCGTTTTTTTTCAAACAAATTCATTTTAAAAAGTTTTATTTTTTTGTTCTATGATTTAACTACCCTCGTAATCAACAACCCTTTGCCATCTTGTACGCAAATTTTCTACCCTAGACAGTAAAAAAAAAAAAAAAAAAAAACCACTTGAATTTTGCAGCAAAATATCGTGAAAAGGCGTCTTGCATACAAGCCAACTTTTCGTGGAAAGTGTTTCAGCGAACGGAAGGAAAAAGAATCAGATGTGTCAATTTGTGGCGAGAATCAAGGGTGTGTACAGGGCCGCAGAGACCCTTGTCAGCTTTTTCGCCGGGCTCCCCCCCCCCCCAACCCCAATGAAAACGAAAGAGAAAAGGAAAAACAAGGGGGTAGAAAAAAAGTAATAATAAAAATCAAAATACCGTATTTCGTAGACTTAACATTGACGCAAGTCCGAGATGAATGTGACGGAATCAAATGAAATGAATTCAAAACGTAAACGTCTACCAGGGCTGGAGTGCTAAAACGAGCAACTTCCGAAATTTATACTGCCTCTGGCTTCGACTTCACGGCTGTTCTCCAAAATCAGTCCGTCCGACTATGACGCCGCTGCGTTCTCAGAAATAAGGCCACTATATAAGGGGAGCTGACTCATCCGACATTTCAGTTCTAAATCTATCGAGGGACAAAATTAGTCTTTGTACAAAAGCGTCGTTGCACAAAAGTGGTGCACAAGTTTTGCATGTTTTGCCCGATTGATGTTTGATTATTTTAGACCATAAATGAAGAAGATTAAATTAATACAATTTTAAAACAAATAAGGAGTGAAACAGTAACCTTAAGTGACATTTTACTCAATTTATCATCAATTGTTTTACAACATAGCAAACAGCAAAACTTACAACGTATTTATAAATACTAGAAACCGATTAGACCAAAATGTCGGATAGGTCGGCCTGTCCCTTTCAAGGGACTTTTAACATGGGTTGACGATTCCGCTTGGCATCAATAAAAACGGACCTCCAGGAAAGAGACGAGTTATACATTAATTTCAATCTCTCTTGAACGCTTCAAGAGAGATTATCTCGAATTACGTGTTCTGCAAACGACAACGACGGATTTTAAAAAGATTGTTCTACTTACATATTTAAAAGCGATTGCGTTTTTGACTGGTAGATAAACGAAAATACCAACGTAACGTGCGACCTCGTTTATCGGGACTAACTGAGGGCAAAGAATATCAGTCAAATTTTAATAACTCTATTATGTGTACTGAAATCGGTGTAATGGGGAAAATATCCTGCCAAACCATGAGGAAAATATATGAGCGCTAGGGTGGTTCAAAAACCTTTTTTTTTCAGCTAGAGTCCAGGAACCACCAATTTGTTTTAGACTTACTAATAGTATTATGCTGTAAAGATTTTTGCTTCTTACTCAAATTTTAAGAGGGTGCTCAATGACCCCTTAACCAAATATTAGCTGTAGAATAGAAAATGCCACAAAAGTAGAAACATTTAATTTCCCCAGCTGGTTTTTCGTAAATATATATATATTTTTTTCAATTTACATGCATATTTCTACTGTATATTATTATATGTAGCATTGATTTTTCTCTTTAATGTATTTTTAACCCCCTCCCTATACGCATGAAGTTTGGGCACCCTCTTTATTGAGCACCCTCTTTCAGTTGAAACAGGAAGCTAAAATTCTTCCAGTATATTTCTACCCATAAGTATAAAAATATTGAGGGGTGTCTAGTTATCTAGGAGAATCCTTTTTTACATGTATTTTTTAACGACCCTAATGAGTCCCCCCCCCCTTAAAACTTTGCATTGGGCGTCCATTTTACAAAGTATGCCAAGTTGTTTGTTAGATTGGCACTAGGGGGACCGAAAAGCTATGTCGTTTTTTTTTCAAACAAATTCATTTTAAAAAGTTTTATTTTTTGTTCTATGATTTAACTACCCTCGAAATCAACAACCCTTTTCCATCTTGTACGCAAATTTTCTACTCTGGACAGTAAAAAAAAAAAAAAAAAAAAACACTTGAATTTTGGAGCAAAATATCTTGAAAAGGCGTCTTGCATACAAGTCAACTTTTCGTGGAAAGTGTTTCAGCGAACGGAAGGAAAAAGGATCAGATGTGTCAATTTGTGGCGAGAATCAAGGGTGTGTACAGGGCCGCAGAGACCCTTGTCAGCTTTGTCGCCGGGCTCCCCCCCCCCCCAACTCCAATGAAAACGAAAGAGAAAAGGAAAAACAAGGGGGTAGAAAAAAAGTAATAATAAAAATCAAAATACCGTATTTCGTAGACTTAACATTGACGCAAGTCAGAGATGAATGTGACGGAATCAAATGAAATGAATTCAAAACGTAAACGGCTGGAGTGCTAAAACGAGCAACTTCCGAAATTTATACTGCCTCCGGCTTCGACTTCACGGCTGTTCTCCAAAATCAGTCCGTCCGACTATGACGCCGCTGCGTTCTCAGAAATAAGGCCACTATATAAGGGGAGCTGACTCATCCGACATTTCGGTTCTAAATCTATCGAGGGACAAAATTAGCCTTTGTACAAAAGTCTCGTTGCACAAAACTGGTGCACAAGTTTTGGATGTGTTGCCCGATTGATGTTTGGTTACTTTATTCCGTAAATGAAAAAGATTTAATTTATACAAATTTAAAACAAAAAAAGGAGCGAAAGATTAACCTTAAGTGACATTTTACTCAACTTATCAACAATTGTTTTACGACATAGAAACCAAAAAATATTACAAGGTATTTATAAATATTAGAAAAAAGAGCGGATCCAAAACAGTCTTGGAACCAAAATATCGGATAGGTCGGCCTGTCCCTTCCAAGGGTTTCTGATCAAAAATTCGGACGGAGGGAAAACAACCGATTTCGACTCTTGGAACTCCCAAAACAGTCCTACGGAGGGAAAACGACTGACTTCGAATCATGAAACGCCCAAAAAGTCCTAAGGAGGGAAAACAACTGAATTCAGCTCTTACTCCAACTCAAGGAATTGTAAGGCCTAGGACTCCAACTATGACTCCTTACTACCCAATCCAGTCCGACTCTGAATCTGCAAGCTCTGGCAAACTTCGAGGGGAAATGACCGACTCCAACTCTTTTAACACAAAATCAGTTTGATTCCAGCTCCGCAACCCTGTGTTTCACATGAAATAATGATTGCTTGTTTTCATTTCATTCTGAAGTTTTAATTTATTTATGTGCAGCTGCTTTTTCACTTTTCTTTTTTTTTAGATTAATTTTTTTTATTGAGGATTTGAGAGTAAAAGTTATTTATCAAAATGGAAATTTTATTTCTATTTAGTTTCTGAAGTATGTTTATTTATTTTTTATTATCTTTTTGGCAACGGAGGAAAAATACACACAATCCTCGGACAAGAGAACTTACCCGGAAGAGAGAGAGATTTATTTTTAACTCTTCTTTTCCCTTTTTGAAAGCGATTTTTTAAAAAAATGGAAAAAATATATTACCTGCATTGTTTAAAATGTCCTTGCATGACCGTTTTTATTTATTTTGCGTATCTATTTCATCAAATGAGTGAAGCATATTTTGTCTCTTGAAATAAGCTTCGATAAGAATGTAAAAATTGTACATTTGGCGTAATTTGCAGTCTTAGCGAATTTAGAGAACATTGATTAGATAGCAGAAAAGCGATGGTCGTAGGCGAGAAAGTAGGCTCGTTTTGCTCTGGAGGAAGCTTCTTGTTGTTTTCTGAATATATGAAAAAGCCACAGAGTTTGGCCTAGGTTCCCAAAATATCTTAAGTGGGCCCTGGTGGCGGGATAGCATCGATTAGGGAAACTTTTGAAATTTCGAGGATTAGGTAAGTTGGTTTTGATACTAAACGAATCAAATACCGCGGTAAAATTATGAATGTCCAGTTCGACTTATTGTCTTGCACATCACATTGCTGTCAATAATAACTTTAGTTCAACACCTGACACCTAAGCATCTTTGCTCAAATATATAGACTTATCGCAACGCACATGGGTTAAGGCCACTATATAAGGGGAGCTGACTTATCCGACATTTTGGTTCCAAATCTATCAAGGGACAAAATTAGCCTTTGTACAAAAGCGTCGTTGCACAAAGGTGGTGCACAAGTTTTGGATGTGTTGCCCGATTGATGCTTGTTTATTTTAGACCATAAATGAAGACGATTTAATTAATACAAATTTAAAACAAATAAGGAGTGAAAAATTAACCTTAAGAGACATTTTACTCAACTTATCATCAATTGTTTTACGACATAGCAACCAGCAAAACTTACAACGAATTTATAAATGCTAGAAACCGATTGGACCAAAATGGCGGAGAGGTCGGCCTGTCTCTTTCAAGGGGATTTTAACATGGGTTGACGATTCCGCTTGGCATCGGCAGCAGTGAAAACTGACCTCCAGGAAAGAGGCGTGTTATACAATAACTTTGATCTCTCTTGACCGCTTCAAGAGAGATTAGCTCGAATTAAATTCCAAAAAAAGACAGTCGACTTCAAAATACTGTTCTACTTAGATATTTAAAAGCAATTTCGTTTTTGACTGGTAGATAAACGAGAATGCCAACGTAACGTGCGACCTCGTTTATTGGGAGTAACTGAGGGCAAAGAATATCTGTCAAATTTTAATAACTCTATAATGTGTACTGAAATCGGTGTAATGGGGAAAATATCCTGCTAAACCATGGGGAAAATATATGAGCCCTAGGGTGGTTCAAAAACCTTTTTTTTCAGCGAGAGTCCAGAAACCTCCAATTTTTTTTAGACTTACTAATAGTATTATGCTGTAAAAATTTTAGCTTCTTACGCAAATTTTAAAAGGGTGCTGAATGACCACGAACGGATCCAGAAAAGGTACAGTCATAGAAAAAAAGAAACGAAACACTCGATCGTATTCAAAGACTGTTGACGCTAGAGACACGTGTAAGGTGTTATTGTTTCAGGAATAAAAACGTCTACAGAATTATGTTAAAAAATTGTTGTTAAGGGGTCGTCTTCATATTGAAACAAGCATCAACTTTAAATTTTTCAATGAGAACCCCCTTTTTTATCACATATTTGTGATCAGCATCCTTTTTCAACTTTGTATACAAAGGTTTGTTTGATTCGATTCAGCCGTTACTTCAGAATCGAGTTCTGAAAAATTCCTCTCGTAATGTTAAAACGTATTTTGATATTTTTACTCATAACACAAAAAATAGATTAGGCACGGCAAAGATTGTTTTTTTATATGAAAATATGAATCGACCCAATAATAAATACATCATTTACAACACCTAAAATGCAATTGTAGTTTTTTTTAATGAATTATTTTAATATTTTTTGAAAAAAAAATATGATCTGAAACCATATTAAATTTTAACAGAAAAATAATCTAGAAGAGCTTTTATGCGGAAATCCAAAATTTGAGCTCAAAATATTCAGCAGTTTTCGCGGTATGCTTAAAAATTCATTTTTCCCACTTTAGGGGACCGTATAGTTTTTTGAAACAGAAATTTTGAATGTTGGTTTTTTCGTAAAAAATGAAAAGAAAAAAATTGTTCAACAAAATAAGCAAACCAATTATAACGTTGTTTTTCTACATTAGAGTTACGTCTATGATTTTTTTAATGTATAAATTTATTCGCTGTCTCTGCAGAAGAACACAATATTGCAACCGTCAGTTTTTTGTGGATATCGTTCAGACGTCAATGTCTAAATAATGCGAAACACTCCTTCATTGTCTAATAAAAGAATATTTTATCGAACTTTTAAAATTAAAAGCTACACTTAAAATACTTACGTTTTTTTTTTTTTTTTTTTTTGAGCAATCACGATTGTTTATTGTTCTCACTTGACTGTTTTTGGCGTTCCTATGATTTTATTTTCCCGCCAGCACCCTCTGCCAGCACCACCGTCGCGTCGACGGGCCTCACGATGCTGGTCCTCTTACGAAAACCGCCTCCAGGTTGCGTCCATATCCTACACACACGCACACTTATGCCAGCGCACAAACATATGCAGACACAAACACATATGCCTACACACACACACACGAACGCCTACACACACAGCACTGCATACACAACACGCACACACATGCATACATACACACACACGCACCCACACATGCGCCTACACAAACACACACACACACGCTCGTGATTGCGAAAAACATAATTTGAATTCAAGATGCCAAAAATTCAAATAATTTTTTTTCTTTCTGCGTTTAGCCATTGCCTTTTGTAAATTGACCTATCTGGATTCTGTTAAAGGCGAAAGTTCTCACTGTCGGCTATTTTTCGAGTGCTTTTTCCCGATTTAGACAAAGCAATAATTTTTCTTTTAGCAAATTATCACCGGGAAGAGCCATTAGTTCTACACTGTCTATTGCATTATGACTCGCAAGACAATGAGGTTTTATTGTATGTTCGCTTTTTGGCGCAACATTATCGGCCAAAAAGTATCGAATTACGGAAAAAAACAGAACTTTAAAAAATCATGAACTAAGCTGGATAATCTGAATCTTTTCTTTGTTTACATTCCGTTACTTGATAAGCCGTGACCTTGAAAGCAGCGTTTTCACTGTGGTGACGGTCCCTAAAAGGTTTTTCGTTATTAACTCCTGTTCTACTGCACGGAATGCAGTGAAATTTTGTACCCTTGCAGTGTTTTGCTGTCTAAACATAATTATGTAGCAAAAAAATAGGGATTCCGATTTAAAAATCAAGAGTTGGTGCTCATTCTGCTTTGTATATGGTCCTTTATCAACATTTTACCTATGTAGTTTTAAAGAAGACTTTAAACCAAGTCAGATGACACTTTTCTTTCCTTTCTAGCATGTATAATGGCCGAAAAATTAAAAGTGTTTCGTTTTTTTTTTCTATGACTGTACCTACGGTCAAGACTTGGAGTCGTCCCGAAAACGTTCATCAACTGCGAAGTTTCTTGGGGATCTGCAGGTACTACAGGAAGTTTGTGAAGAGTTTTTCCAATATCGCACGACCTTTGCATAAGCTGATGGAGAGCAAGCAAAAGTTTAAATGGTCCAAAGAGTGCGAAGATGCATTTCTACGACTGAGGGAGGCTTTAACATCAACGCCTATTCTCTCATACCCTCAGCCCGAAAAATCCTTCATCATTGCCACTGATGCGAGCCACGAGGGCATCGGAACTGTGTTATTCAAAGAAATAGACGGCAACGAACATGTCATCGCACTGTAAAAAAAATTCCGAAACTTTACTGAGTATTTTTCCGTGTGCAGGTAAAGAGCAGTATCTACAGAAGTGAATTTTCGAGATATTTGGTGAAACGCGTTTTGGGACTCCATACTAACAATCAGAAAATGTTGGAATTAGACTTTTTTTCGCGTGTTTTTTTCAGCGGAAACTTAATAAACAAGCTTGTACAGTAAAGGTAACGTACAACAGATGAAAAAAAATGAAAAAAAAAAATTGTAGTTACTGCCCTTTACCTGCACACGGCAGTATTTCCGTGTGACGTTCCGGGATTTCAGTGGTTTTTATCCACTTCCAGAAAAAATATTAAGTATCCTTGTCAAAAAGTTTCCTGAATTGCTACAAGTGGCTCGAATTCAACTTCTCACTGCTGTAAAAAATATTTTTAGCTCCCAGTTTAAAGATAAACTAAGAGTATTTATAAAGTGTATCGGCTTCAGTTCGATAGTGGTCAGTCCAGACTGAAAAAGCGTTCAAAGGGCGCAAATCAGCCTGTCGGCTACGTTCTTTCGCGAAAATTGCTTCAGATTTTTGATACGTGCTTGCAATTCTGGCTTAACTTTGGCCATGTTCATAATACTGCTTTTGGAGTTTTCCTGGAAACGCAAGAAATTGCTAAGTTATTATATCTCACCTATCTATGTTTATTGTGAAGTTCCAGAGACACGACTGGTTTTAAACAGGAAGGTCTCTGAATATTTCAGGAGGCTTCCAGAATAATTTCAGGAAGGTTACTGACTTTCAGCGGAAAACGTTCCTGATTTCTTCAAGACATGTTACTGGAAAAAATTGGGCACATCAACTGCCCATTATTTTCCAGAAACGTTTCTGAATTATTTTTACAGTGCGCTGACTGGAGCAAATGCTTATCAAAGTCGGAGCGAAATTACTGCATCACCAGAAAGAAGTTGCTGGCAATAGTTAAAGCTGTAGAATACTTCCATCATTACCTCTACGAACAAAAATTTCCGCTTCGGACAGATCACGCCTCGTTGACTTGGCTTTTGAACTTCAAAAACCCGGAAGGCCTGATAGCCAGGTAGATACAGCGGCTCCAGGAATATGACATAGAGATCAATCACCGAAAGGGAATGTCTCACGGTAACGAAGACGCTTTATCAAGGAGACCTTGTCCTGAGAACTGCCTCTATTGTTCCCGAATCGAGAAACAGTATGGAACGACTAGCCCTACTGCCTATCAGGTGACAGTGACTTCAACATCATCAGAACCTGATCCATGAGTGACGACCAAGTTCGAAAAGATCAACTTGAAGACCCCGACATAAAACGAATTTTGGAGTTCATGGAAAGTGACAGTAGGCGACCTAGCTGGCAGGACGTTTCCATCTTCAGTCCTGCAACAAAACGATACTGGGCTTTATGGAAATTACTCCGTTTACGGAACGGCGTACTACACAGAAAATGGTAATCTGACGATGGTAATACATCTAGGCGGCAGTTACTACTTTCTCGATCAAGGATTTCAGATGTTTTGTAGGAAATACATAGTAGTGCGACTGGAGGACATTCTGGTATCTTGAAAACCCTCAATAAAGTTCGAGAGCGCTTCTTCTGGAGCAAGGCGAAGGATGACGTGGAGAAGTGGCGTCATTCTTGTGACGCCTGTGCTGCCCGTAAAGGATCGAAGAAAAGAAGCCGAGGAAACTACATCTGTGCAATGTTGGAGCACTTTGCAACAACAAGGGGCGTTTCCGAAAAATTAATTTTTAGACCGTTAGTCTATTTTTCGTCATTAGCCCGTCCGATAAGCTTTAAAATAAGGGGGGGGGGATTTCTCCAAGAAATAAGAAAGATCTCGCATACCGACAGAAAAATAATCCACAGAAATAATATATAAGATAAGATATTGAAGAGAAGTGTTTTTATTTTTGAAATTTATACAATTTGTTTTCGCAGGCTGCTTGAACCGTTATGTCTTAAATAGCAGCACGTGTTCATCATTTTACCGAACGGTTAAAATACAAAATCAGTTGAACTAAGTTCGTTTTTTAGGTGTAACTTTTCGAATGTAGTAAAAATGAGACTGACTATTTATTTTTTGCGAAAGAAGAAAAAAAGATATATTTTACCCATCAAGTTGTTAGTAATTTTAATGTTTTACTTCGTATTCTAATAAATATTCATAGTTTAACTAAATGAAAAGCGTAATTTCATTTTGGGGTAGTACTTTTTTTATTTGTACAAAGGGTCACAAACTGTCATTAGAAGAATCTACATTTCAGTACTATACGATTTTTTTTTTCTGAACAAAAAATTATTCCATTGTAGTCTGAAATCTTAAACTTGTTACTTATATTTTCGCTTAAGTTATGCTTTAGTTTTTTGACTGGAGCCAAAGCTTTAAAAACAAAGAAAAAAAACCTTACAAATAAGAATCAATTTCGCTACATCAAGATTAAGTTTTCGTTACAGCAAGGAGTGTTTCCATCTCATTTATTTTATTACTTCACTTGCGTTTTTATTGTGTTTTAAGTGTTCATATAATGCGTGATATTTGTCTAATTTTGTGATGCAAACCGTCCGGACCGGGCTCGAACACTCGTTCTTCTGGTTACCAGTTGAACACTCTGCCGATCGAGTTATTCAGCTCTGTCAGCTACAGTGCGAGTTAAACTTATAAATTTAACCGAAAACTTCAGTCCGGTGCTTTAAAATAGGTTTTTTTTTGACAGAAAAAAAGCAATTTTTATGCCGTTTGTCCATTTTCGTCATTAACTTGCACGATAAGCTTTAAAATGAGGAGTAAATCAAAGAAATCGATCAAGAATTGAGGAAGATCTCGCGTAGCGACAAAAAAACGGGTTACCGAAATAATATGTAAGGATAATATTTAAAAAAAATGAAAAAAATAAAATGAAATCAAGACAAAAGTTTTGTCCTTATAATGAAAAACATTCTTTTTAAAACCTTTCTCGAGGTGAAAAAAAAACATTGAACGTTTGGTGTACTTCTTTTGAAATTTTATTTACTTCTGTTCAATATTAAAATTCCCTATGTAATCCAATTTTCAGTTTTAAATGAGTAGATAATATTCATAAAAATTACACCATATCTGAGCTCTTATCTCTTAGTTCCTCTGCAGCAGATAAAATCTATCTCATGAGAAATATGTATCTCAGGGTGCACCTGCTAACATTATTCTCGAGTTCAAAACTTTTCACTACTTCCTGCTTTTGCTAACTACATCAATTCATGTCGGAAAGAGGACTACAAAATGCTGCTTTACTTTTATCTTCCTGTCCTGGTGCTCTCGGCTGCAGTCGGTGCATGTCCAACTGAAGAAGAACCACCTTGCAGTTGCGTGCCTATAGGCTTTCACGCTAGTACCGTGACCTGTCTGGGTGTCAACAATGAACTGGACTTGAAGAAATCTCTTGTCCCCATGCGGTCAGCACTGCCCATTCGGCAGATGGAGATATTTGAATCTAGGTTCAATTTTATTCCGAGCGATGCGTTCAAAGGATTGAAAATTCCGACGCTCTTCATTGCTGCTTGCACTTTGAGGTAACACGTGTGGTTAATGATGTCACACTGTTTTTCAACCCTTTTACTCCCTCTTGCCCGTTGTAAAATGTCACGCCATATGACATGAACATTTTGCTATACAAATATCTTTTTCTTCAACCGTAATGTATAATGTCACATTTCACTTTATCCTACTTCCCTTCCCTTTTCAAATGACACGCCATATTACATGAACATTATGTTGTAAAAAAAGTCTTTTTTAAACTGAAATGTGTGATGCCACACGTTACCTTACCCCCCTCCCCCTGAATTCACCGCAAACTGTCATAATATCACAAACCCCCCTCCCCCTCGAAGCAGGACATCATTTGTGGACATCCGCTCCCCCCCCCCCTTCCACCCAACAGCTTATTCTCATAATGAAATGAATTATGTGTTTTTTTAACTAATTTCATGCAAAAATTTAGAAAAGAATTCAATTGTAAATTCATTGCGGATCACAATCATTGTTGAACAACGCTTTCTTTTTAAAGACTAATCCTCCCCTCAATTTACTTTCTCCGTTCAATGCCTCCCCCCCCCCCCAAATAAAGGCATGCCGCTTTCTCGATTTTAACATGAGCAAAAGTGATCCCAAATCGAGGGAACGAAGGTTAGTAAATTTTGGTACAACTGCTACTGCCATGTATCGCAGGTATTAGGAATTAATAGCGGAGAGCACAGTTTGTTAATTTCTAAATCTGCGTTTTGAAATTAACCATTTAACAATACGATTTATATATTTTGGATCCATTGCCATAGCAACATCTTTTGTCTGGTTGTCGCCAGGTAGAGTTTTTAGTTGTACCCTATGGTTGTACAGTTAGAAAAAAAAAAAAAAAAAAACGAAACACTCGTTCGTATTCAAAGAATATTGACACTAGAGACACGTGTAAGATGTTAACATCTTTTGTCTGGTTGTCGCCAGGTAGAGTTTTTAGTTGTACCCTATGGTTGTACAGTCAAAAAAAAAAAAAAAAAAAAAAAAAAAAACGAAACACTCGTTCGTATTCGAAGACTATTGACACTAGAGACACGTGTAAGATGTTATTTTTCAGGAATAATGTGTTCTACATAATTATGTCAATAAACTGTTCTTAAGGGGTCGTCTTCATATTAAAACGAGCATCAACTTCAAATTTTTCAACGAAACCTTCCTTTTTTCATCACATATATGTGATCAGCATCCTTTTTTAACTTTGTATACAAAATTTTGTTTAATTCGATCCAGCCGTTACTTCAGAATTGAGTTTTGAAAAATCCCTCTCTTAATGTTAAAATGTATTTTGATATTTTTACACATAACACAAAAACTAGATTAGGTACGGCAAATATTGTTTTTTCCTATATAAAATATGAATCGACCCAATAATAAAAACATCATTTACAAAAGCTAAAATGTTAATTATTTTTTATGAATTATAACAATATTTTTTGAAAAAAATATGATCTGAAACCATATTAAATTTTAACAGAAAAACAATTTAGAAGAGCTTTTATGCAGGAATCCAAAATTTGAGCTCAAAATATTCGGTAGTTTTTGCGCTATGCTTAAAATTCATTTTTTCCCACTTTAGGGGACCGTATAAGTTTTTAAAACAGAAATTATGAAAGTTGGTTTCTTCGTAAAAAAGAAAAAGAACATAATTGTTTAACAAAATAAGTTAACCAATTATAACGTGGTTTTTTTTACATTAGAGTTCCGTCTATGAATTTTTTAAATGTATAAGTTTATTCGCTGTGTCTGCAGAAGAACAACACTATGTTGCAACAGTCAGTTTTATGTGGGTTACATTTGACCGTCAATATGTAAATAATGCGAAACACTATTTCATTGTATAATAAAAAAACATTTTATCGAACATTTTAATTGAAATCTACACTTAAAATACTTCTGTTTTTTTTTTCTTTTTTTCTTCTTCTTTCTTTTACCTTTTTTTCTGCATTTAGCCATTGCAGTATAATTCTTTTGTAAAACAATAACTTTGAAAAAAAAAAATTAACATACACAATTTTTTCACAGGAACATACAATAAAACCTCATTGTCTTGCTAGTCATGTTGCAACACTGTAAAAACGATTCAGAAACGTTCCTGGAAAATAAAAGGCAGCTGAGTGCCCAATTTCAGCCATTAACATATCTCGCAAAAGCCAGGATTGTTTTTCTGCTGAAATTTAGTAACCTTCTTGAAATTATCCTGAAAAATACAGGTATCTTCCCGCTAAAAGCCAGTAGTGTATCTAGAATTTCTGAGTAATCTTAGCCAGGGATGGTATAACAGCTCCATAAGCTTTATTATAATCATGGCCAAAGCTGAGCCAAGCATCTTACTTGATTGCAGTTCTTGCAAAGCTACGCAGTCCAAAGACTTTTTCGCTCCCATTTGGGAGCTTAATCAATCAGGATGGACCGTTATTGAATTAAAGTCGATACACCTTACACTGTAAAAACGATTCAGAAACGTTCCTAGAAAATAATAGGCAGCTGATGTGCCCAATTTCAGCCAGTAACATATCTTACAAAAACCAGGAACATTTTCCGATAAAAGTCAGTAACCTTTCTGAAATATTAAGAAATCTCCCCTATTAAAGCCAGTCGTGCACCTTCTAGAAAAATTATATAGGTTTAATTTATTTCATTAGAACCTTCCTGATTTACCAAGAAGGCTCCAGAAATATTAGAGCAACCACGGTCAAGCTACGCGAAAATTGCAAGCAAGAAATAAGCATATTCCTTGCTAGTACAGTAAAAATAGGTGTCGGACCCAAACATCCAAAAAAAAAAAGCTAAACCTGGTGCAAATTATTTATTACCCTCCCAATAAGAACAGGTAAAAAGTCCCACCCCATTGTGCGTCGGGTTTTGGAATGGGGGGCATCTAAAAATTACTGTTTCGAGCATTTTTTCGGAATTTTTAGAGTAAATTTCAAGAGGGAATATTATATCATACTAAATTTAAAAGCATGAAAATAAAGGCGTTTACCCCCAAGAGGGATGACACAACCCACCTAGAGCCCCCCTATCCCCGTAAAACGAAGCAGTACCCCCATTCCCCCCTCCATACATATCAAGTGGAAATATTATTTTATGCAAAGTTAAAGTTAGTAATCAAGTGTGTCCATCCTCCAAGTGCGATAGTGCCCCTCCACCCAAAGCTACAGCACCCCCCCGAAAAAAATAATGCGCCAATCCGCCCCCCCCCCTTTCCATTTCAAGTAGAAGTATTATTTCATGTAAATTTAAAATGCATTACATCAGGACTGTCCACCCCACAAGAACAGTAGCTCACCCCCCAAAACAAAATAATATACTTAAGGATTATCCCCCCCCCCCCTCTGATGGCACATTTGACAATATGGTCAGAAAAATTATGCTCAACTGGTTTTTTTCCCCCTTTTATTATATTGCTTTTTTGCAGTACTTAAAAGCAAAATTTTTAGTTTGCGTTATAACATGCATGCCTCAAATACGTCATCAGATAGAGATTAAAGCTCCATCAGAATTAGAGTTTTCAAAGCTTGTAACAAAAAGTTTTCGTTATCAAGATCTCTTTTGGAATCTAGATCCTCAGCAAAATCGTTATTGTTGCAGCTATGTCTAACACAGTTTGCGCATATAGTTGAGCACTTCAGTCCACTTTCAAACTTATCAAACATTCATTTTTCCAATAATCCCTCAGAGCAAGCACAAGATATGAGGCAAAGAAAGTCTTTTAGAGCGCAAGGCTTGGCTGTTGTAATAGGACGCAGATATTTCTGTGGTGCTTTCTCCTTCTTTGTACCCATCAAAAATGGCACTAGCTTTCCCATACTTATAAGTGACATAGACACAGCATTGCTGGCATATTTCCTTGAGGCTTGCAGATCATTACCAAAAAAAAAGAAGAAAAAACATGCTCGAGAAGGTATCTTCCATCTGTAACATACATGACACCAACTGTTTGTTTTGTGATGGTGGCGTGGATGGATATTTTGCTTCAGGGGGGGGGGATAATAACACTTAACCATACAGGTTTTCTTTACTTCTGAAACCAGATTCATCGAATACTGATGGAGGATCAGCGCACAACTCGTATTAGAAGTTTTTAGCAATTTGTTGTTCTTTCTTTTTTACTGTTCATACTATTCGGTGTAAAAGATGATTTGGGCTTACACACGTCTACAAATAGTAACTACACTCGTAACAGAAGCCGGAGACATAACTGCATACCTCTTTTACAAAGAAATGCAACTTAATTTTTTGCCTTCCATATCCTTTTATGTTACTACCGCAACGTTAAAGGCCACATCACAACTCACCTTATTATCAGCGGCACGACCAGTATCGGCGAGCAACACCACTACCAACTTGAGTCAATACCCGTAGAGAAGGAAGAGCAGTATTTATCATTCTACTGTTGTATTGCTCATTGCCATTATTAAGACTTCTTTCATTGTTGAATCACTACAGGTTCTGGACTACCTAAATTTGTCACTGCGTAGGATCGTTGGGTAGCTAATGTGACATATTTATCAATTTTTTTAAAAATTGCATAATGTACTCAAAAGTTTCAGATAGTATTGCAAGTATATGTTCGCATGTTTAGCATAATTCACATAACTGGCTGCGTAAAAGAGAGGCGGCTAGGTGTTTGCAAACGGGAACCCCCACCGACTTGGAGGGTGCAGAATTGCAGCATTGCCCGTCTCACTGTTTCGGTTCATCCCCCCTTACGGTGATGGCAAAAGATTAAAGAAAAGTTGAATAAATTAATTAAGAAGAAGAAGGTAAACTGCAGTCAATTTGGACTATTTTTTTTATGCTGCACAGGGATTTTGTTTTAGATATCACTGGCGATATATCGCCAAGTGTCCGACAAATTACAACAACACTTGAGTTTACATCGAAATTAGCAATGATTCCCCCCCCCCCCCAAAAAAAGGGACAAAAGACCACCTTAAGAACATCCGAATGCAACCAAAAGGTAAGGCGCACAACTAGGCCCCACTAGGAGTCTATGTACCAAATTTCAACTTTCTAGGACATACCGTTTTTGAATTGTGCGAGATACATACACACATACGCACATACATACACTGTTAAAAAAATTTCCTGAAAATAACGGATAAAGTACCGGCAGCAAAGTTGCCGTAAATATTACGTTTCCGTTAAATTATTTTCCGTGAATTAACAGAAGTTCCATTTCTCATTTCTCCGTTTAGTTCTGTTCTTCCATTTATAAATTTTCCGTGATTTAACGAAAATTCCATTTCTCTTCTTTCCGTTGATCTACTTTTCCGTTTTTAAATTTTTCGTTCATCTATTTTTCCGTTTTTAAATTTTCTGTATCTTCACAGAACTTTCGGTTCTTGATTTTTCGTTGCGCTATTTTTTCGTTTCTCATTTTTACATATTTTACTGAAATTTCACTCTCGTTTTTCTATCCTATGTTTAAAATAATATATATTAAAAAAATAATTAACCATTCAAAAACTATTATTTTTTTAATTTGTATTTATTACTTCAATATATTTTAAGTGAAATTTTTGCTTGATAACTTACCTTTCAAAGCATCTATCTTGAAATTTGCACCTTCAGATGAATAAAAATAATCGAAAAGTACCAGCAAGGAAATTAGTGGATTTGAATATAACACCAATTTTTGATGCTGATACTGCTCGATATTTTCTTCCACATCTCCTCGTACATATTCTGGCATGGCATGGAAAAGCATACATGAAAAATAGAATATTTTTTTTTGCAGAATTGGTCAAATAAAATACCATTAAAAACCGGTTGACTTTATCTTGGAATAATATACCTGATGGAGGGTACCGCATACCAATTTACTGTGTTTAAAAACAGAATCATTGACATACACGTGAAGAATTTTTTGCTCCAGATGATGTATACCCCCCCCCCCCCCCCCCCCGGTGATTTCCGCGTTAGAGCAAAAACAGTAACTTTATAATAGTTCTATAAATTCTAAATCAGCTATCATCGGAATTCTATCAAGTGCATATTAACAAGAAAAATACATTTGTATATTAACATGTTCAAAGATATTCTACAATACTTACATGTGACCAGCGGTGCTAAGTTTAAGTGTCTCCATTGCGTCTGTACACAAGTAATCCAATAGCCTTTATTTTAAATGGATAACACGAGATTCTAAAACTATTCTCACCGCTAGAACACACAATATGGCTAACGAACAGAATTGTTCGAAGTATTGAGCAAAATAATACACCGCAAAAATATTCTAATACTGACTCAGTAAAACTCACATCAAATCACCAGGGCGATCAAAACACAGCTGCCTGTCTGAAAATGGCGCAAACATTTTTCCAAACTTACAAAGTCCAAAGGCGTAAAAACAATTTCGACATACGAGTATATTACTTTCCAGGCATGAAATAGCAAGCTATCTATTTTGTCTTCGACATCTGAGTTGATATTCTAAATAAGCTTTTAATTAAAAAATGTAACAGTGCGATTTAATAAGCACTATCAAAAAGCGATGTTTATCATAACTTGAAGGCTAATCAGGATACTAACAAAGTACAGCACAGCAGCAACCCTAGAAATGGAAAAATTCTGTTTTCGTTACTTCCTTTCGTGATATTTCTGTTTTTGGAAGGAAAAAATATGTTTTGAAGCATTACGGAAATATTCTGTTAAAATCAGTCAGAAAACTACCTGAACTTTCAGGTTTTTTTTAACAGTGTACGTACATACGGACGTCACGTAAAAATTCGTTGTAATCAACTCGGGGGTCGTCAAAATGGATATTTCGGGTGTCTGTAGGTTTATAGGCATATATCCACGTGTCGTCGGGTAGAAAAAAAAACACAACATTCATTCACGGGTGAGAAAAATGGAAATTAAGGCCGATTTTTGAGTGAAATTTTTTTCGCGAATACAATACTTCCTTTTTTGTAAAAGAAAGTAAAAACACTCATACTCACGAAGCATTTTAGATTTTACTCTGTGCTGAACAAATTAAATGTTTATTTATTATTTTTGTTTTCTCGGCCGTCTCCAACCCCCGCCTTGAGTAGTCTGCGGGGATGAAGTTCGTTTTAAATGTGTACCCCTTATCACAGTTCAAAACCCAAAATGAAGCGAGATATTTTTAGTATAACTAATCGCAAAAATGTTTTTGTTTTGAAAATAAATTTAAAGATTAAATGCTGTTTTGAATATATATTGTTTACATTGTTATTGGTATTATATTGTATTATTAAACTCACCTTTCGTTAGGAGATTGCGTTATGTTGCGACGATCATCACCCTTCTGTTAGTTTCATTACTTTTTCTACTATCACTTAACGCTTAACGCTGATCCAAGGAGTAAAGAAAGAAAATTTCCCCAACCATGCGCTCTTCTATCGTATGCGCGAACGAAAGGAATGCCAGACGAGAGTTGCGCCGTTATTCGCGTTTTGTCACAAATCGGTTTACCCTCCCATAAGAAGTTATCACTTCAAAAAAAAAAAAAAAAAAAAATCATACGTGCAAACAAAAATTGCTGCAGTTTATACGGTACACTGTAAAAACGATTCAGAAACGTTCCTGGAAAATAATAGGCAGCTGATGTGCCCAACTTCTACCAGTAAGAGACCTTACAAAAGCCAAGAACGTTTTCCGCTAAAATTCAGTAACCTTTCTGAAATGATTCCGGAAGCTTCCTGAAAAATTCAGAAATTTTCCCGTTTAAAGTCAGTCGTGTCTCTGGAACTTTAGAGTCAATTTAATTTAGTATATTATAATAGTTCGGCACCTTCCTGATCAATTAAGGAAGTTTCATATTCAGTAATGCAAACATAGCCATGGCTAAGTCAGAATTGCAAGCAAGTATCGAGAATACTACTCGCCAGCAATACTTGCAATGCAACGTAGTCCATACTTATTCGCTCCCTTTGGGAGCTTTAAAGCATGGACAGGCCGTAACTGAACAGCTATCGATGTACTTTATAAATACGCTCAGTTAATCTTTAAACTGGGAGCTAAACATATTTTTCACAACAGTGAGAAGTCTGCATGCGTGCCACTTGTAGCAAGTCAGGAAACGTTTTGACTATGATACTTGATTTTTCCAGGAAGCGGTTAAAACCATTGAAATCCAGAAACGTTACATGGAAATACCCAGTAGCGTTTCAGAATTTTTTTACAGTGTACAGCATGCGTTTGTTTTACCTTTTCCGTCCGCCGTTAGACGGTGACTGCAGTGCCCCCTCTAGTTTATTGGAGTTGCGAAAACTTGTTCAAAAGTGCTTTTAAATTCGAGCATGCAAATCAGCAATGTTGAAAAAAGATTAACAATAAATATAAGCTACTTGTTCCTTTTATGTATTAAAACGAAAGTCAATGCGGTTTTGTTTGTTTTTGTTTTTAAGGAAGGATAGGTAACAAGTAAATAAGCTTGGTTTGCACTAAAAAGTGAAAGAAAATAAGTATATGACACAAAAAAATGCAACACTCCCAAAAATTGAAGTTGATCTCAATATCTTTATGTCTATGTTGATTCTTAAACAGCTAATAAAATTTTAGTTAAAAATTGAAAGAAGAAAAAGTATAGGCGGTATAGTAAAAGATATTCGTACAGAGCTGTATACCGAATATTTCTTCTCTCAAATAGCTGTATCAGCCAACAAAATTAAAATTAAAAATTTGAGAGAAGAAATAAGTGGTATACAGCTCTGTGCACATATCTTTCACTGTACCTCCTTTCTTCTCTCAAATAGCTGTATCAGCCAACAAAATTAAAATTAAAAATTTGAGAGAAGAAATAAGTGGTATACAGCTCTGTGCGCATATCTTTCACTGTACCTCCTATATTTCTTCTCCTTTTATCTCTATATATTAAAAAGAATAACGTCAAAGAAATTGCGAAAGGAAGTCTGCACTGTAAGAAAATTCCGAAACGTTACTGAGTATTTCCGTGTAACGTTTCGGGATTTTTATCCACTTCTTGGAAAAATCAAGTATCATTGTCAAAACGTTTCCTGAATTGCTACAAGTTGCACGAATGCAGACTTGTCGCTGTTGTGAAAAATATTTTTAACTCCCAGTTTAAAGATTAACGGAGTGTATTCATAAAGTGTATCGGCTTCAGCGTACTCCCGACCTGTTCAGACTGCTAAGGCATCCAAAGGATGCGAATAAGTCCATGGACTGTTGTAGCTTTGCAAGAATATCAGGTGAGTAAAATTCTTGATACTTACTTGCAATTTTGTCTTAGCTTTTGCCATGTTTGTAATACTGCTTTTACAGCTTTCCTGGAAACGCAGGAAGGTGCCAAGCTATTATGTCAAACCTACCTAAGCTCAATAAAGTTCTGAAGACACGACTGACTTTAAACGGGAATATTTCTGAATATTTCAGGAAGTTTCCAAGATAATTTCAGGATGATTACAGAATTTTAGCGGAAAACGTTACTGGTTTTGGTAAGATATGTTACTGGAAGAAATTGGGCACATCAGCTGCCCATTATTTTCCAGGAACGTTTCTAAATCGTTTTTACAGTGTGTGGCGGGCCTGGGGGTCCTGGATACCCCATGGTACCTACAGCCTTGACATTTTGAACAAAATTACTTCATGCCCTGGGGTTGCGCACCTGCGGTTTTTTATTTCAAGTTTCTAATTATTTTTTATTAATAAATTTTTAGGCTAAAGTTTCACGTAAATTGCCTATAAAGGGATGAAAGATTCCACCCCCCGCCCCCGACATTTTGTGTCGTTTGAAACAGATTTCTTTTCTACATCAAATAAAGCTTGCTACAACTTTCTCAATAAATTAGAACAAAGGAAATTAAGGATTTCTATGTTAACTGAAAATCCTAGGCTCAACTCAAGTCTTTAACTGAAGAGCAAAATATATTACTGGAAACCATGAATTTTAAAGCGACTTTTTTAAGCGTACAAACCAGGTATGCGGAGTCGGAAGAAAAATTGTTGACTCCGACTCCGATTCCAACTTTTGGATTTTTAAACATCCAGTCTAAAACTCTAACTCCGGCTTTTTTATTAATCATTATTTTTTTTCCAAATCCCCCTCCCTCTGGGAAGGGAAGAAAACCCCTAAACAGAGATTGAAATATTAATTCTTTTTCATGAAATTTTCACTGTGTATTTTATTGAAAACTTAAGATGTATACAACGTTGGAAATTCAATTTGAAAATCAAATTATCCAATTGTTGCGATTTCTAAAGTGAGATTACTTAAAAATTCCATTAAAAAAATGAATAGGATTAATTTGCTCCCCTTTAATGTTTAACTAGCAGATGTTGATCAAATCCTGTGCTTTCAATTTTTAAAAGCTGTAACTTGAGGGATTTTTTTTTTTTTTTTTGGCTTGGTCAAAAAACTTTTCTTGACAGGGGGCGGTCCTCACTCCTCCCGGGTGACACCCATCTGGTGGGTTCCATCTCAACTTAATCTCAGAGTTTATAAAAATTGAAATATTTTAATTCTGAAAAATTTCCCCAATAATATCACCCTAAATCTTAAACTTCACCTTAAAAATTTCAACGAAAATATTGCACTATATTGCGGGGAGAGGTCGGGTACATGTATTTCTTTAGCAAATTTTACCCAAAATGCGGCGGTATGCAGCTCTTTACGAATAGCTTTTACTACAGCTACATTTCTTTTCTCAATTTTTAATTTTAGTTTTATTGGCAGCTTTAGAATTAACCTTATTAAGAAGATTTTAGGATTAACTGCAATTATTGAGTGTTGTAACCAAGAAATCATGTACAGATTTTATTTTGAACTTTTCAGTAATAAATAAGCTTTCTTAGATAAAGTCTTTAGAATTTTTTTAAAAAAAGAGGATTTATATTGTATCGGATCTTTTGGATTTGCGCTTTCGGGCCAAGCCAACACTTATTTGAACTTACCAAGTACCCTCAGAAGTTTCCCGATTTGCTCAAGCGATTCATACATTCCTTTTACTATTTTATAACTGAGATCGAGGCAAAAAATATACTATTGTTTTTATTTGAAAGTGATTGCTTAGGAAACGTTAGGCAACAAAACTGTTTGCTGACAGTCGCTATCACTTAAATAAAGTTAAAAAATAGGGAAACTAGGAGACGGCGGTGGCGTACGTAGCTGTTACAGAACGAGCGATAAACAATCAAACCAGCTGGTTGCCACAACGACAAACATTTCCTCATTAGTAGCATGTAATCAAATAGGTAGTTAGTTTTTAAAAAATGCAAGGAGAATCAATGAAAATTAAAGAAATAAAAAAACCCGGAGTCACAGTCGGGGTCGGTCTGTTTTCGAACGACTCCGACTCCTTTACCCCAAAATCAGTCCGACTCCGACTCCACAGCCTTAGTACAAACCTGCCATTTTGCTATATTCAGGAGCTTCTTAGCATCTATAGCTCAGCAAGTTAGTACAAGTTATTTTAAAACCCATGAAAAAGGAGTGCTTTTTCTTCCAAACGGAACTCGTAACGCGCTTTTAATCTGATTCTTTCTAATTGACGATTCAAATCTTTGCGAATCAAAACAGAATGCGAAGCAATCTTCGGGGGTTGATGAGCGCCATCGAGCAGGGAGCGGAGCCCCCTAGTAATTTAAATTTATGTGAAATGACATAAAAAAATAGCTTCAAATATGATTGCAACATGGTAGTTTTGTCTCCGTATTTTCCGAATACACTGTAAAAAAAATCCTTAACTTTACGGAGTATTTCCGTGTAATGTTTCGGGATTTCAATGGTTTTTAACTACTTCCTGGAAAAAGCAAGTTTTCTTGTCAAAAAGTTTTCTGAATTACTCCAAGTCACACGAATGCAGACTTATCCATGGTGAGAAAAATATTTTTAGCTCCAAGTTTAAAGATTAACTAAGCGTATTTATAAAGAGTATCGGCTTCAGTTCGATTGCGGCCCGCATAGACTGATAAGGCGTCCAAAGGACGCAAATCAGTCTATGGACTACGTAGCTTTGCCAGAATTGCGGGCGAGAAAATGATACTTGCAATTCTTTCTTAGCTTTGGCCAATTTTGCTTTTGGAGCTTTCCTGGAAATGTAGGAAAGTGCCAAGCTATTATATTATACCTACACAAGTTTACTCTAAAGTTCCAGAGACATGACTGGATCAAAACGGGAAGATTTCTGAATATTTCAGGAAGCTTCCAGGATAATTTCAGGAAGGTTACTCAATTTTAGCGGAAAACGTTCCTGGTTTTTGTAAGATATGTTTCTGGAAGCAATTGGGCACATCAGCTGCCCATTATTTTCCAGGAACGTTTCTGAATCGTTTTTACAGTGTATCGTAGGTAGAAATTTGCCGAATGAGAAATTTTTGGGCGGTCACAGCGACCTGCTATACTCGTTAATCATCTAAAAAAGTTTTACAAAATTTGGATCCGTTTTCGAAATACCATTGAAAATAAAAGTCTTCCATCTTCAGCTCCCTGTCTGATTCCGACGTTGCTTTCGAAGGCCTGGAGGACTCCCTGGAAATCCTGAAAGTGCACGAGACCATGCTGCTGAATGGTTGGGAGTGGGCCCAGCTCAGGAACCTCAGGTCCCTGAGAGAGATCCAGGCCGTCAAGTCCGGCCCGCTGACCGTGGACGAGGACATCCGGGACATCGCCCACCTCAACATCGAGAAGCTGTCGCTGGTCCAGAGCGAACTGTCCCACATCGATGACACGGCTTTCTCCACCTTCCACAACCTGATCGTGCTCTCTCTGAAAGACAACGCCATATCGGAGCTGAGGCGAAGCATGTTTCCCAGGCCAGCAACCAAACTGGAAATGCTTCTACTCAGGTACGCTTTTGGTAGAAATAATAAAGTGATAAAGGCTAAGGCCCTATATATAGTGACTCTAATAAGGTTACTTTTTCGTTAAAGGTAGTACATCACTAGGCGCATTTTATATTTTTGGCGAATTAGGCTTGAAGTGGTAAAGGTTAAAACCCCTTTACAGCGGCTCTAATGAGGGAACTTTTTCGTTAAAGGTACGTCACTTGGCGTTTTTCATATTTTTGACGATTTTAATTCATTTATCGCTGCTGAAAACGTAAAATTTCGTTGTTGGTGACCACTTACCGGTGATATGGAAATATAAGCATCCGGTTTAAAGGCGGAAGTGGACGCATCTATTAGCTTTCAGGGGTGGTTCTTTGTTTGTTACAGATGCGCGCTTTTGCCTGTTAATTATTTGGACGCAGTTTTCTAAAAATGAAAATTTGTTCACAGCAGTATTTTTATTTTTAAATCTAAACTATCATTCTCACCACAAAAATTATTTTTTACAGCATAATTTTGAACTTAGCATTTTTCTTTTACATTTCCGGATGAAATGAAAACATTATGTTATATTTTTGTTGCTTCCAAGGAAACTCTTTTTAATTCCCATTATTTTCAACTAAGAGGATGCAACAAATTAAAAATGCCCTAGTGACATAAAACATATCATCAAAATCCCATCTCCGTTTTCTCTTCTCCTCTGCTAGAATCACTCAGATTCAATCGTCTTAACTTAGCCGTTTGCCAAATTCCATGTATTTCATGGTTGGAATGTAAAAAATTCAATTTCTAAATTAAAGGGGGGGGGGGGGAAACAATATTATTGATATCGCTAATCGTGTCACCAAACCAAGTGACTACCTTTAACGGAAAAGTACCGTAACTAAAAATGACTGAAGTATTTTTGTAGACGCGTTTCTTCCATACCAGCACATCTCTTTACCAGTTGACAACCCAATATGCAATCCGAGAAAAGGAAGTCATTGGTTTGTTTATCGGCAGAGTTTTTTCTACCATAAAACAAATTACTCTCCCTATTACAAAACATTTCCAATTTAAGGGTCGCAATATACTTATAGATATTGCTCATCGTGTAGCCAAACAAAGTGACTACCTTTAACTAAAACCATATAGGAGGATAGGCCCACTTATCCGCCAATTTGGTTCCAAGACAGCTTTCGATAAACCCTGTTTCTAGTATGTATAAATACGTTATAATATTCGTTAGTTGCTATGTCGTAAAACAATGGATGATAAGTCGAGTAAAAATGTCCCTTAAAGTAAATCTAGAAGGATAACTTAATTCACAAATTCAAAAAAAAAAAAAAATGTTTCGCGAAATGTTTACTGTAATGAACGAACGTCATTTCCACACCTAATTTGTTTTTAACGTGTATTAATTAAATCTTTTTTATTTACAGAATAAAATAATCAAACATCAATAAGGCAACTCTGCTAAAGGATGATCAATCTAAAACAATGGATGATAAGTCGAGTACAATGTGCACCAGCTTGGGCACCAGTTTTCTGCATCAAGGGCATTTTACAAAAACTAATTTTATGCCCCTGCAATTTTGGAACCAAAATGTCGGATAAGTCAGCTTTCCTTATATTAGTGGACTTACCTTTAACGGAAAAGTACCGTAACTAAAAATGACTGAAAAATTTCTGTAGACTCGTGTCTTCCATGCCAGCACATCACTTTCCCAGTTGAAAACTCTGCGCAATCCGAGAAAAGGAAGTCACCGATTTGTTTATTGGTAGAGTTGTTTCTACCATACAACACATGGTCCTCCCTCTCAATGTTACCAAATCAATGCGCAATCCGAGATAGGGAAGGATTGCATGTTGAGTTGTCTACTGGTACAGTTTTTTTGCCGTAACAATACGTGACTATATCAGAAGAAAAATTAATACACATTCCGAAAGCAGCATCTACACAGTTACGCATTAGGTAGTGATAAATGTCTGAAATGTTTCCGTAGAGCAGTTTCAATCCGAGAAATAGAAGTGTCGCAGGTTCTTTCAGACCGCGAACATCTCAATTAAGTAGGAAAATTATCTTGAGCCATCTTCTTTATCTTTATCTTTACTAATATTAAAGCTCCAAGTCCCTCTGTCTAAATGTCTGTAGGATGTCTGGATCTCTGTGACGCGCATAGCGCCTAAACCGTTCGGCCGATTTTCATGAAATCTTTACTAATAATAAAGCTCCAAGTCTCTCTGTCTAGATGTCTGTAGGATGTCTGGATCTCTGTGACGCGCATAGCGCCTAGACCGTTCGGCCGATTTTCATGAAATTTGGCACAAAGTTAGTTTGTAGCATGGGGGTGTGCACCTCGAAGCGATTTTTCGAAAATACGATTTTGTTCTTCTTCTATTTCAATTTTGCATAACATGGACGAGTAAATTACGAAATTATCATGACGTGGAATGGGAGAGCGAATAAACATAGCCAATTGGCGAGAAATTCGTTATCCATTATTTATAAATATACAGGCGAACCGAATGACCTTTTAATTTTCAACTACGGGCAAAGCCGTGTGGGTACCACTAATTACTAATAATGAAGCTGAAAGTCTCTCTGTCCGGATCTCTCTCTGTCTGTCAGGATCTCTGTGACGCGCATAGCGCCAAGACCGTTCGGCCGATTTTCATGAAATTTGGCTCAGAATTAGTTTGTAGCATGGGGGTGTGCACCTCGAAGCAATTTTTCAAAAATTCGATTTTGTTCTTTTTCTATTCCAATTTTAAGAACGTTTTCCCGAGCAAAATTATTATAAGATGGACGAGTAAATTACTAAGTCATCAAAATTTAAAAGCGTAGCATGGGAAAGCTAATTGGCGAGAAATTCACCATTCATTATTTGTAAATATACAGGCGAACCAAAAGACCATTTATTTTCTACTACGGGCAAAGTCGTGCGAGTGCCACTAGTGTTAAAATAAAACTGTTTATTCATTATGGACATTGTGCAATTGGACTAATAATTGTGCAATTAGACTAAAAAATAACTAAAAGAATAAAAGCCGCGCATTTCTGCTGACAGACAAGCATACGAGAGAGAACGAGTACTGTCGAGACCAGAGGGTTGCCAGGGAGCACTCCAGCTCCGGGACCCTGGTATGATGTATGTGGGTCATTCTTCAAAAAGTGTAACTTTTCAATCACACGTCTTTTAAAGTAAAAACTTTTAGGAACAGTTCATTTAACAATGCTTTTTAATTTCATCAAAACTATATCGATTTGAAACTGCCAACAATTTTTTTAATAATAATTTTTATTTTAGTATATTTTTGGTTCACAACGTTTTTTAATTCTCACCTCCTTGGCGTGTCACACATCTTATGTGATTGTTTTTGTTGCTTAATAACTTGTTTAATTAAAAGTATATACTTATTTATTTATTATTTCTTTCACAAGTGTCTCAAATACTAATTGCTTAAGTGTATTTAATTGTTAAATATTGTGTATTAGTTCGTTTTAGTAGGATGAGGAGTCATGTCACAGAATGAATTCTCACCTCCGTTACCTAAACACAAAATGCCAGTCTTCATTATCACGTGGGAGTAATGACGTCAAATTTTATTTTCCATGATACAACGGAGCTACCTTGTTTATTTTCAGCTATAAAGAAGTTTTAAGATTTTTGTCGAAAAACAAGATGGATTTTGTTTTGGAAACAAAGTGCGGTTATAGTGAATTCTCACCTCCGTGAACTTGAATTTCAGGGATGTAAATAAATGTAAAAAAAGAAGTGAACATGTTTTTATATGATTAACGTGTGCAGATTGTAGCAACGAAGAAAAAAATATTTCCCTGAAAAATGTATCCATCAATGGAAAATTCCTCACCTCCGTGACAGACCTTATCAATGTCATTATTTCTCAGGTGACAATAAATGAGGGAGGGGAAATACATCAATATTAGACATTCTACCAAAATTATAAACTGCCAGTATATTCTCAAATTTACTATTTTTAACACACATTTGAACTAAAAGGATAACTATTATTTAAGCCGTACTTTAATTAAGAGAGCTTAGTGCTAGATTCCCACCAATCATTAAAATAGCTCATTGTTTGCATAATTAACAAAATTACTACTTCGATTGTAAATTGGCCTCGATTTTTAAACGTTAAAGTTTTTTTTTTTTTTTTTCCGCGAACAAGACATTTTCTTTTTTTTTTTTATTTATGAGTAAAATATTTGCAACTTAGCTGGGCCATTGTTTATGGTTACTTCTAGTAGATAAAACTTTCATGTAAGAATGAAAAAAAAAAAAAAGTTTCGAAATTGAAAAATATTAGCTTTCAAAAGTTACATTTTCTGGAAAATGACCCAAGAAGAGCAAAAGAAAGAAATTCTGATGCCAATGGGGTGGTTTCCATCAGTCAAAAGTACTACTTTTAGTCACTGAAATTGATAGAATAAGCAAAAAAAAAAAAAAAAACATGGACCCAAAAAATACTTTTATTTTCCCAACAGTTATTTCTTAATTAATTTTTTTAAATGTCCGATTCTTCAAACAAGGCGTGGTCTTGATGACGTCACAAATGATGCACTCTGACGCCTCTTTCTACCGCATTTCCACGTTATGATAATCAAGAAGCGAATTACAATTGCACTCTACGCTTGCTATCAGCCCTATCGTTGCCAATACACGTGAGTAAAGATGCGAATTAAATATTTTGTTCTGTGAATGGCAACATTGAATGGCATTTCATCATTTGTGATGTCACACGACAGAAGTGTAAACAATAAAAACGCGCCTATTAGAGTAATTTTTTAAAAATATTCAACTTAAATAAATTATTTAAAAAATGGTCAGATCCTATGTTTTTAAGCATGCTCTTTCAGAAAAAAATACTTTTAAAATTTTGGAAACGACCCCATTCGGGCTGATTAAATTAAGTTTCTTGAAAGTTTTTGTCTGTCATAAAATTCATAGCTGCGTAATCATTTTACACAAATAGCTGCATACAACTAAGAGTTACTTACCTGAACAAAACTAATTTCGTCCCACAATTTCAAAACATAGATTCTTTTTGAATTCAATCATGGCCCCACTCAATGGCCACTCAGTGGGGCAATGATTCAATAATTGATAATCATTAGTTTCAAAGCTTACTAACATTTGAAAACTAAGAAAAACCTTGAAAAACTCTTCTGTTGCACTTTCTATTAATTCATTAATTTGATAAATGGCCAAATGTAGGAATATTGTTTTCCTTAATGCTCTGGGCAAAGCGATAGAGGCACGTTGCAACCATCCAGTACAATTATGTATGCTTGTGCCTTTGCACTATTTAGAACCTGAAACATAGAATAAGCAACGACACGTCCGCCATCTTGGGGCTAAACGCTAAACGATGCTTTCTTTCGAAGTCTACTATGATGAAGTAGCGTGTTTTGCTTCTTGATTGGGGTGCTTCTAAGTTTCTGGTTAATAAGAAAGCACAATCAAGAAGCAAAACACGCTACTTCATCATAGCAAACACGGAAAGAAAGCGGCATTTAGCCCCAAGATGGTGGACGTGTCGTTGCTTATTCTATGTTTCAGGAAGTTCTATCATTCACTATGAAAGACAGCACGCTATAAACGCACAGAACGTAGACTTTGTACTCAAGCGAATGCTTCCACAACAGTTTCAGTTTACACTCCACAAGAATACTGGACTTTGGTCGTCCCGTATCGAAGTTCTCCTTGACGCGGGGCAGTGTCTCAAAACATGGGACTGTCCCTTAAAATCCGGGACGTTTGGATACCCTGGCCGTGAATAAAATGTATTCATCATTTGTGAGTGTTTTAGCAAAAATTTGGTTTCACCACCCCCATGAATAAAGTCTCAGGAATTTAAAACCACAGAACTCAAATGGCACTAGTCTTTAATTTAGCACAATGGTAGAAAGAATGTACAAAAGAGTATAGTTAAAGTTAAGAAACAAACAACCCACAGAAATAATAATTCTCATATCATAACAAAGTAAAAATTATTTTTCTACGTGAAAAAAATAAAAAAAAAATAATTTGAATTCTGAAATTTTGAATTGAAGTTATGTTTTTCGCAATCATGAACTGAGACAGGACCCTACTCATTGGAGTTATTCTTTCTAGAAACAGCTTCTGTTCCCCCCCCCCCCCCCAAGCCTGCCTCTCCTCCTGGACGGTTACATGTGCATAGTTGTGTGTGTAAGTGTGTAGGCTTGTGTGTGTGCGTAGACCTGTATGTATGCACGTAGGCGTGTGTGTGAGTGTGAGCGTGTGTGTGTATAGGACATGGACGCCTCCTACCAGGAGAAGCGGATAGCTCAGGACCGGAGCAGCCGCGCCGCGCCGCCTGGAGAATGTGATCTACGTTGGGCGGTGGTGCTGCAGAGGCTTCTGGTCCAAGCTGAAAAAGGCACGGAACATCAAAAACGGTCAAATGAGAACAATAAGCAATCGTGATTGCTCAAAGAAAAAAAAAATAGGATGTGTGTAGTATTGCTTTTAGAATGACGGAAATATGCAGCCCTTTTCGAATGTTCTAGAGATATCGGTGCTAAATACTGTAAAATGTAGAAATACAATGTGTCCCAATGCTATCCAAAGTAAACTTAGCATTTAGTACTAAATCAAAGTCGATATTTCTTCATAAAACAAACATTTACATCACATAAAATTTTTTTTTTACTTATATTTTTCGAAAACGTGCAAAACATTTGTATTTTTATTGCCAAAACAAGAGTTTGACGACCAATTCATCTGGAACAACAACATTATCTACAGATAAGACATGACAGTAAGTTGTTTTGAAATTTTTCTTCTCTATCGTTAATACCATTAAATGTATCTTAAAACATGAAATAATCCTGGAGAAATGAGCTATTGAACAAATAATTGGCACATCGGGACCCGTGAATATGAAAAACCCGTTTCAGAAACACCTTATTCAAAACCAATTTCAGAAGCAATAAAATGTCAAACTAATTCCTGCTAAAAATACGTTAAGGCTCTTGATTTAATTTTTTTTCTTTAGAAAAAATAATGATAGAAATGAAATTTTTACTTAATATAGCTAAATTGAATTTATATTTCAATTATTTATTCCCTACGTGATAAGCATTAGGAAAGACCATGACTAACTGCTGAGTAAATCAAAGCAAAGTATCAGCAGTTAGTTTACATTGTTAAAAAAAAAAAAAAAAAATCCGAAACGTCACTGATTATTTCCGAGTAGGGTTTCGGGATTTCCGGGTTTCCGGGTTTTTTTCCCGGGTTTACACCCGTTGCTAGTGAAAAACAACTTTTTTTTTGCAATCACGTTTCCTGAATCGAAACAAGTTTCCTAAATGACAATTTCATACTTCGGTGAGAAACAGTTGTTTAGCTACCACTGTAAAAATAATTTTGATTTCTTTATTAGGTGTTTCTTTTTTTGCTTCATAACAGGTTCGTCAGATTACCTGAGCTGCAGTCAAATGTGAAATGGTAGTATAGGGATATTGTAGCTTAGAAGGAATTACTAGCAGAGTTCAGTCTTAGCTTCGGCAATATTTCCTCTAGGCACCTTCCTGGTAGTTTAGGAAGGTGCCATAAGTTTTCGCACCAGATTCCTGAGTTTTAGTCCAGAAACATGACTTACTTTGATTGGGAAGGTTTCTGAATTTTTCAGAATAACTTCAGGCTTATTTTAGGAAGGTGACGAACATTTAGCGGGAAACTTTCCTGGTTTTGTAAGAACAAAAGGCACACTAGCTGCCCATTATTTTCCAGGAACGTTTCGATTTTTTTTTTACAATGTACCTTGACCGATTATTAGAAATACAACATTCAACGCAAATTATTTTGCGTTGAATGTTATATATCTAATGAACTAACAAAAAGTATTTTGCAACATTCAACAGAAATTCTTTTGCATTGAATGTAACAAAATACGTAATTTGTCCAATAAATACGCGAACTAAGGTCATAAAAGAAACTTATTTTGCAAAAATTTAGTCCAGATCGATTTTGTTACTTTGAAAGTACTCTCCATTCGTTGCTATGCACTTATCCCATCTTATTTTTCATTCTTTAAAGCACACTTGGAAGTCCTCAGCAGTTAGGCTCTTTAGTTGTCTTGTCGTTTCTCACTTTATTAAGTCCAAATCTTCCCAGTGATGTAACCTCATCCCAATTTTGCATTTTGGGAATAGGAAAAAGCCAAAGGGTGCGAGATCTGGCGAATAATGAGAATGATCAAGGATGATGATTGAATTTTTTGCCAGACACTGGCGAACAACCAATGCTGAATGTGCGGGTGCATTGTCATGGTGAAGGATCCATTCATCGCCTTGAGTCAAATTTGGTCGCCTACGATCTCTTATACGCTTGAGAACCGTTGCTTCGTGATTTAACCAAAATCCATTTTCGACGAACAGTAAAAACAAGGACAGCAGAAACTAACATAACTTGCAACATATGCGCAGTTTGGCGATCTGCCAAGCACTGACAGCTCATTGGGTGTCAAGCAACTACCGCTGAAGCAGTTAGCAGAAATACAATACGCGTCATGGCCGTTAGATTGCATGAGTTCGCGTATTTATTGGACAGATTACGTACTTATTGTTTGGCTTTTGAAATGTCAATTGGTTACCCGTATAACTTCTACTTACTGTTTCAGCCAGCTGCAATACTACTGTTTGGCTGCATGTCACTAAGATTCTTCCAATTCTCCTTGCAGTAGTAACAAGATTGAAAGCATCCCGGACGATCTCTTCAGTGAAATGCCAGCTTTGAAGACCATCATACTGAGAGGAAACCAAATTACGACGCTAAGCCAAGAAGCATTCAGACCCGTTTGGTCAAATCTAAAGACATTTGATTTTCTTGGTACGTAATCACTTCAACGTTGTAGTTCAAGCTCTGAATTCAAAACAGACAAAAAAAAAAAAAAAAAAAAATTGAATTTTGACATCTTGAATTCAAATTATGTTTTTCGCAATCACGAGTGTGTGTATGTAGGCGTGTGTGTTTGTGTGTGGGGGGGTATGTGTGTGGGGGGGTATGTGTGTTTGTGTGTAGGGGGTATGTGTATGTGTGTGTAGGCATATGTGTTTGTGTCTGTGTGCAGGCATGAATGCGTGGGTAGTTGTGCGTATGTGTGTATGTATGTGTAGGTGTCTGTATGTATGCATGTGTATGTGTGTGTAGGCATATGTGTTTGTGTCTGTGTGCAGGCATGAATGTGTGGGTAGTTGTGTGTATGTGTGTATGTATGTGTAGGTGTCTGTATGTATGCATGTGTGTGTATGTGTATGTGTCTGTGTGTGTAGTTGTGTATGTATGCGCGTGTGTGTAGGACGTGGATGCAACCTGGAGACGCTTTTGCTATAGGAGCAGCATCGTGAGGAGCCCGTCGACGGTGATGGTGCGGAGAGTGGCGGTGGGAAAATAAAATGATAGGATGCCAAAAACAGTCAAGTGAAAGCAATAAGCAATCGTGATTGCTCAAAAAAAAGGGAGTGGGGGCTGAGTTCCAATTGCGTGTTGTTCCAATTGCCGTGGAATTTTCGTATTTGCTACGAAAATCAGTCAAATGCAAATTCAAATAACTAAGGCTTCATTCACAAAAGGCAACTAAGTTGAGTCAACTTACGAACGTACGATTTTCAAGGTGTGTATCCAGGTAGAAAAGGGAAGAAATCCCCTCGCATCCTTCATACGACAGTCAACTCATCGGGCACACCAGGCACATGTACCGCTGCCGTTCTCATCCCGATGAGTGAATTTTTTTCGAGCAATCACGACTACTTATTGTTTTCATTTGACCGCTCTTGACGTTTAGTTCCTTTTTCAGCTTGAACCAGGGGCCTCTGCAGCACCACGGCCCATTGGCCTCTGCAGGCGTGTCTCCTCAGGTTCTGAGCACTGTCCCCCGGAATCTGCTTCTCCTGGTCAGTGGCGTCCATGTTCTACACACACGCATGCTCATACATACACACTCATACACATGCCCAGGGGCGAGCACAGAAATTTTGGGGTCCGTCATAAATTAATTTTCTCCCCCTCCGTATTGTTTACTTCTATATTTCACGCCTAGTTTTTAAAATATTGGGCCGCCTTCAGGCTTGGACCCGGGACAACAGGTGTCCCTTCTCCCCATTCCCCCTGTGCATGCTTCTGCACACGCCTACATACAGGTCTACACTCACACACAAGCCTACACATGCGCGCACGCGCGCATATACACACAAACTATACACAAGTAACCGCCCAGGAGGAGGAGCAGGCTTGAGGGGACAGGAGAGTTTTCTAGAAACAATAACTCCAATGAGTAGGGTCCTATCGCAACTCGTGATTGTGAAAAATATAATTTGAGTTCAAAATTTCAAAACAAATTCAAATTATTCAGTAAATTACCGCCCTACAGCCAGGGCTAAGGCAGAAATAAATCGCCAGCTCAGTCAATTCCAACCAAGAACTACAGTTTCGTGCTTATTAGCACTCATCAACCCGGCATAGGAGTGACTGAGTTGGAGGTGGAAAACCTCTTAAGGAAGCCTAGAGTGCCAAACAAACTGGTAGCTAATACAGAATTAGCACTGACCAGACGAGCGACCTAAACAATGGTTCGGTTCAACTCGAATATTGAAGGCAAAGCAGGTATATTCAGTAAGTTACCGCCCGGCTGATGAGTGCTTATAAGCACGAAACTGCAGTCCTCAGCTCGAATTGACGGATCAGGCGGTGTATTTCATGTACTTCTGCCTTAGCCCTGGCTATAGGGCGGTAACTTACTCGCCTTGCCTTCAATCTTCGAGTTGATCCGAACAATTGTTTCGGTCGTTCGTGTGGTCAGTGCTAATTTTGTATTAGCTACCAGTTTGTTCGGCTGGAGTTGATTGAGCGGGCGGTGTATTCCGTTTAAATTCAAATTAATTTTAGTTCTGAGAAACAAAAATTTTGATTGAAAAGTCACGCCTTGTGGTATGTTACATTTCTGCCCCAAGCCCTTCAACCCCCGTGTGAAAAACATGATGTGCCTTAATCTAAGCCACAAACAGACATCGTTCGGCCTTGCGGTTTTTTTTTTTTTTTTTTAAATTCAACTCTTCGTGATATTGCCGAGCGTTCGCTCTCCACACGAGAACATTAGTTGAGTGAACTCTGTTCAGTTTCAACAACGTTGTGGAACAGCTGCTCGAATAAATTTGGCGTACTAGAAAAAAGGTTGATCCAACTGAGTTGCCTCGTGGGGAGACGACGAAAAGCGTCAGTCAAGACGTTTGCAAACAACTTTTTTGAAAAGTTGATTCAACTAATCGCGTCATGTGTAGGGGAATTAATGTTTAAAATAACTTGGACCTACCGATATTAAAGTCAAATTTTAAATGTTGCGAAATCCACACAGTACACCTCGTTTATCCGGAATAACTGGGAAATAACTGGGACTATAAGGTACTGTAAGAAAATCCCGAAAGGTTACTGATAATTTAAGTGAAACGTCTCACGATTTCAAAGGTTTTTATACACTTCCTTGAAATCTAAGTACAGTCGGACCTCTATATATCGAAGTAGCAAATTGCCGGAAAAAAATTCGATATATAGAAATTTCGATATATAGAAACGATCTTATTTTATCCTAAAAATCTCCTAAACCATTAAAATTAAAGCTAATTTTCGTGTATGAAACCTAATTTCTAATTGATACGAGCATCGGATTAAATGAAAGTTAATAATTAAACAAATAACATAAATTACATTTTTGTGCCATTATACATCTTCACTCTTCGGCAATTCAACTTGATCCGCAACATTAGGGGATTTTCGTTTTGACAAATCGAGAGAAAAGTAAAAAATTAATCTACTTAACTTGAATGATTTTTACTGCAGCTAAAACGACTAGGAACGATAATCAACAGACAAAAGGGATGACTTGAAATTGATTTTACAATGTCACTGGTTACAACTAAGATATTTGAAATAAACTTGAGGGAATTTAAGAATTCTAGAACAAAACAACGACCTATCTACACGCCCCTCAACCTTATGAGATTCCTTATGAGTTTCGTAGCAACCTTTAGTGAACATAATTTTCTCCCCTAACCTTTATTTCTCATGAGACAAACAGTCTAAAGAAGAAAAAAATCTACAAATGTCTCGAAAAAAAAATCGATCTATAGAGATTTTTTCGATATATAGAAACAATTTTTCTATGTAATGAACATAGAAATTTGCTGGGATTTCGATGTAAGATAGAAAATTTTGATATGTGGAAGTTTGATATATGGAGGTTCGACTGTAGTTTCGGCAAAACGTTTTCTCAATTGCTTCAAGTGGCACGAATGCTCACTTCTCACTGTTGTGAAAAAAATATTTTTAGCTTCCAGTTTAAACTTTAACTGATCGTATTTATTAAGTGTATCGGTTCTAATTCGATAATGGCATGATCAGATTGACTACACTTTCAATGAGAGTAAATGAGTCTCTGGTTTTCGCAGCTTTGTAATAATTAAAGCCACTATACGAGGGGAGTTGACTGATCCAACATTTTGGTTCCAAAATTGTCGGAGTACAAAATTAGTGTGTAAAAAAAGCTCGTTGCAGGAAGCTGGAGCTCAAGCTTTAGATGGTGTTAGCTGGTTGATGTTTAATGATTTGAATCTGTAAATGAAAAAGATTTAATTAACACAAATTAAAAACGAATGAGGTGTGAAAAAGAGGTTAAGAACAGTAAACATTTCCCGATATACTTCTGTTGAATTTGTGAACTAAATTATCTCTCTAGATTTACCTTAAGTGACATTTTACTCAACTTAAACCCAATTGTTTTATTATATAAAAACCAACGAATATTATAACGTATTTATCAATGCAAGAAACAAGGTAGGATCCAAACCTGTCTTGGAACAAAAATATCGGACTAGTCGACCTGTCCTATTCAAGAGACTCTAGTAAGAGTTACAGGCGAGTTAGATTCTTGCTACTTGCTTGCAGTTCTCTCTCCGCTTTGGCCATGTTTGAAATGATGCTTTTGGAGCTTTCTTGGTAAATCAGGGAGATGCCAAGCTATATAAAACCTATATAAAACCTACCTTAGTTTTCTCTGAAGGTTCCCGAGACGCGATTGGCTTTAACCGGGGAGGCTTCCGAATTCTACAGAAAAAATCCCAGATAATTTCAGGAAGTGAACTGAACTTTAGCGTCATTTTTTTAATATATAGAGAAATTTTGGCAATTTCACCAAAAACTCAAATATTGAAATATTTGCTATCATTAGGTGCCTACTTTGAGTGATTTTGCTGAATAAATCCAAAATTGTCATATAATGAACTAGCGGCCCGTCCCGACCTTGTTCGGGTTAAAAAGCGATTTTTTTTAAAAAATATTATTCAGGTACTTTTAATTTAAAATTTAACAGTAAGCAACATTTTTTGTTTTGTTTTCATGAGGTTTAAAACAAATTGATTTACCTCATTTCCTGATCAAGAGAGACCAACACATAATTCCCACTGAGCAATATAATCTTCCCGTACGTAACGTACATAAGAACTTTTCAATGTGAGTTGTAATCACTTAGGCCCTGTTTATGCAGCTGGATTCAACCCAGCGTCAACCCGGATTCGCGGAATAAGGCCGTTTTATGCATCCAACCCGGTTTCAAGCCGCGTTCAATGCAGGAGGGAATTCCCTCCACCTACATTGAAGGATTATTGGCGGATTTTTCCCACAAGAAGTACCATTAAAAGTAATTACTGGGGATAAAGTTCTGTATATGAGTTTCGTCAATAAAAATTTTATTTTTAAATGAAATTGAAAACCAAAATAAATTAATAAAAATAAATCAATTTGAAACAATTTTTTCAGAAATAATGTATAATAAAAGCATATTTCGGAACAGTTGTGAAAATTTTGGAGGGGGTTGGAATCCTAAAAACCCACCCCTTAAGTGCGGCCATGATATTGACAATCACAAAAGGCAAAAATTTCAATTTAGAAATGGATTTAGAAGATCCAGACATATTTTTACACAATTTACTGATTAATGATAGTTCTCACAATGCTGATCCCCAGTCGAAATTAGTAAAAGCTATTGCATTTGTCAGAAGCTATTTTTGATTAAATTTATGAAATTCAAGTAATAAATTAAAAAGACGAAATAATAGGATTCATATTGAAGTATAATATTATTCACAGTGTAGTTGTGATAAGTAATTAACCCATTATGCTCCAAATTATTTTCAGAAAAGTTCTGCAATATGCTTTTTAATGCTCAATTTAACTATAAAAAAGACACACACAAAAAAAAAAGGATATTGTACAATGATGGGAACGTCAGCACATGGACTGATGGGAACGTAAAGGAGAATCCACGATTTGACAAAAACGGGTCTTCCGATCAACCCGGCTGCAATCCCCCTTTTATCCACCTTCCGCTTCAACCCGGGGTGAAGCCGGAGTGTGCATAAACAGGGCCCCAAATTGGAAAAGGAATATGAGCCAACTGATCTGCTGCAGGTGATGGAAGAACAACACTCTTAGAATAAATCATATTATTCCGTATTGATTTTAATTGCGGTTTAACTCCATTTCATAGGTTATGCAAATTAAAGTTGCGCAATAAAATTATTGGGATATTGCCTTTAATTTTAAAAGAATGAAGAAAAGTCCTGGGGAGTTAAAGTAGTTAAGGAATTCTTTTTGATGATGCACAGCGTTGGTGGCAAAAACTATAGCCCACTCGCGATGTAAATTTTTTGGCAGTCTTGGTTTCAAGATTTACATTGAGGATCAAATCATTCACAGAGAATTTCCCATCTCATCTATTTTGATAAGACACCTTTTTCCAGTTATATTTACTTACTTGTCATAAAAGACTCTTGTAATGCATACCATCATTTCCTATATCCCTCTTATAGTTAGTTGTTCTTGAGATACATAGATTGTAAAGGGGACGACTTTAATTAGACTTAAAGGATGACTTTAATTAGACTTGAAGGATATCTGTACGCGTTCCTCTAGGGTAGCACAGAAAGAGTTTGGTGAAAGTCACCGTCAAATGCGAAGGTGACACCTCTAATATTTTGTCTGAAATTATATGACCTTTTAAGGTTCTATTTACGCCTTCAATACCCAAACAGTGGCTCATCGAACATTCGTCC
This sequence comes from Uloborus diversus, assembly GCF_026930045.1. Classification (NCBI taxonomy): domain Eukaryota; kingdom Metazoa; phylum Arthropoda; class Arachnida; order Araneae; family Uloboridae; genus Uloborus; species Uloborus diversus. The sequence goes on from NC_072738.1 coordinate 139,896,376, forward strand.
TACATTATGAAACACCCTTTTGAAAGAATTCTCCCAACTGTTCGTTTTTTCTTGTGGAACACACAGATCTTATTGAAGGAGATTTTCAAAGTAATTAAATGTAGAATGGTCAGTTTTTCCATCAAAGTGAAATCCTGGCACTTCCTTGAAAAACCATTGAAAAATCTTATTGATCGAGCTTTGGCTAGCGTTGAATTTATTAAGTTTTTCCATTTCCAGCGGGAATGCCGATAAACATTAATTTGCGTTTCTGATTTTCATGTGCCAATCTTTTTTTAAAAGATTGTTTTCGTTGATTCCCTGCGGCGATGGCAAACCTAAGTCTCTTATTGAGTTTCCACTTCATTGACAAATTTTGCTTTTATTTAAATTAGGTTTTGGTTTATATCGTTTAACCTTAAACGACAATCATAATATTTCTGCTGACGATCTCCTTGAAATATGTTGTCTTAGAAATATTTTTTAAATGTTTGCCATAAAGCAATATAATCTAAAAGTTGACATAAAAGTTTAAGTAGTTTCTAACAATTCTCTGTGTTTAGGAGCGGAGTAAGACAGTTACATGTATCAGATAAGGTTAGTTACTAAGTTTGTCGTCGTCTGGAAATATGTTAGACCAGGAAAAAGTTCTAAATAAATTCTTAACTGACAAAATTCTAATAGGCTAGTAGGAAGAATATTGTACATTCTACGGAGAGTTCAGTCTTTCTCAATCCTGGGATGTTTTGCAACCTCTTGTACTCGTTTTCTTCGATCTCTACTTCACATACCTCTACTTTTTTCCTTGGCAATTTCCTTCTATTAGTATGTTTGTGACCCATATTGTTTAATTATATCGTTTGAAATGCTTAAATGCGGTCATCAAAAAGAATATTTCTCCAAATAATTTATATATATTTTTTCCTCTTCTTGTTCAATTTCATTCCTACAGAATGTTCTTTGTTCGTTATTGTTTGAGCTCATAGCTTTGAATGTACGGTAATTATGTGCAATTACTCTTTGAGTTGATAGTTTTCTAAACTAAATGTACTTAAGTGAATTTATTAGCAGATGTTTCTTATTTCGGTTTTTAGTATGAATAAAACCTTCAAGAATAATAGCACGAAATGCACGCGAAATGACAACTTTTAGAAACAAGCATTTTTATAGTCTCTCTGCACTACTTCAATTCAAGAAATAATTTAGCCAAAGCGATTCTCAGTTATTATTCGTTTAAATAAATTTAGAAGTATAAACATTCTTTGACTGTAAATGGTTTGCAATGTCCAAGGCTAGTAGAACGCTATACACCAAATCCTCTGCGGCCACAAACACATGTAAAGGCTTTAGCGGGTCTTACTCTTGGTATGGTGTTTCCTTCCGCCTGCATTTAGTTGAAAGAGGACCTTCACCCGCTTTTTCATTACCAATGCGGGACAATCGGCTGGGTGTTTCTACGTGTATAAGAACAAAGCAGTACGAAACGTAAACTGGTAGCGAAGACTATTGGTTTAAAAATTAGTATAAATACATTTTTGCATTATTAATAGCCTATGTCACTCAGTAGGATCGCACGTTTCATGTAGTGAAAGAATTTTTCAAATAGCTTCAGTGCACTGTAAAAAAATTCCGAAACGTTACTGGTTATTTCCGCGGAACGTCTCGGAATTTCCCACGTTTTCACCTATTTCCCCGTAAAAACAAGTATCATCACAAAAAAGTTTCCTGAATCGCTACAAGTTGCACTCGTGCAGACTTTTCACTGTTGTGGAAAATATTTTTAGCAACCAGTTTAAAAATTGAATGAGCGTGTTTATTCAGTGTATCGGCCTAAGGTTGCTTACGGCCTGTCCAGATTTACTAAGCGCCCAAAGAGGGCGAAAATGTCAATGGAGAGCGACAGTGTTACAAGGCAGAAGATATGCTTTGTTCCTCTCTTGCATAGCCCTGGCCTTGGGCGCTCTGGTTTTTATGGAGCCTTGGTAAATTAGGAAGATTCTAATCAATTACGCTAAACCAACGTAATTTTTCTAAAAGGTTTTAGAGACATGACTGGCTTTAACAGGGCAGATTTCGAGCGTCTCCATAAGGTTTCAAGGTTAATTTCGGAAAGGTTACTGACTTTTAGCGGAAAGCGTTCCTGATTTTTCCAAGCTATCTTACTGGAAGAAATTAGGCACATCAGCTGCCCATTATTTTCCAGAAACGTTTCTGAATCGTTTTTAGTGTGTGGTTCCGGAGATTACCTCAAACATATAAACATACAAAAATTCGCTCTCTCTCTTTATAATATCTTAATATATAAAAATCAATGTCCTGAGATAATATATATACATATATATATACATATATATATCAACGCACAGCCGAAACCGCTGAAGCTTCAGACTTGAAATTTGGCAGGCATGTCCGCATGATTACGAAAGTAACCACTAAGAAAGGATTTTTCGAAATCTCAATTAGTTCGGGAGAAATTAATTAAAACCTCTTAATTTCTGAGAAATTAAAACCTGTCATTGAATTCAAATCCCTTATTTTCGAAGGCTTTCCTCCATTCAAATCATTATTCAGTACTTCATCTCAACTTTTGGTCGATAGCGAACTATAAATTTGATATTGTTTTTGTTTCTCACGGGTTCTTCGAGGCTTTTCTCAAGTCAAATCATAATGTTTCTGTCTATTGCTTTCATTTCTTCAAAACTAGAAACGAAGTTTTTAAGAACATCATCACAGGCGAACTATCCTTTTGAATTTAGAAGTGTACAGTTTCCTGTTAAAGTTTGCTTTGCAATAACCATTAATAAATCACAAGGACAGACATTAAAAGTAGCAGGGACCAATTTAAGAGAAGACTTTTTTTGCACATGGCCAATGTTATGTAGCTTTCTCCAAAGTCAGTTCATCAAGCAGCTTAATAATTTTAGCACCAGAAAAAAAAAAAACTAAAAATGTTGTATACAAAGAAGTTTTTGCTTAAACATAGGTATATCAATAAAATGTGGATGGCCTGTGTTTGCAAAAATAATCAATACTTTAAAAGGATCGTTAATAACAGTTAAAGATCGGTTAAGGACAAAGGCATATATGTAAGGAGTTCAGGGGTCACGGGATCCTCCCCAAATTAGAAAAAGTTATAGGTAATAAGTAATTATTATAGGGGATTTTCGAAACTAGGTGCACCAAGCACTGTTAACCCCTGCTAATTCCATTACCCGAGCAATGCCGGGTACGGGAATGCTAGTTAGTATATATTTGTGTAACGGTGCTGCTCTAGTATTATTTGATCTACTAGAAATTCGCCCGTCAAGATATGACAAGTGAAAAGTGCTTCTACATTTGAACGAAGCCATTACCTGTTTGGTAATAGTTTGAGCGTTGAAATTTTAACCCAAACTCCAGTGGATGAACCCTCAACTCCAGTAGATAGCGTTCATTGTTTCGTATCTTCATTGCCCTGAAATGGCACAGTCTTACCAGTAAAACAGTTTAATTACCGGATCCAGCTCAGCCTTGTTACAATAAACCTTTCCCTGCATTTTAAACAGTACCAAAACCATACTATCAATTTATCATGCCGTTACAGCAAGTTTCATTGTTGATGACGTCAGGAGCGTTAGTCGATCATTGGCTATTATATATATGAGGATAAGGAAGATATATCATTTGATACATTTCTGCCTTTGTTTGAAATTGTAAACGTCATAAACAGATAAACAGCTAAAATGTCTCGAAGAATGCTTTTTGTCCCCATTTCGGATGATTAATTAATTGATCAATAATAAGTAAAAGCCGATGATATAATTTACTTTAACAATTTAGTAACATAAATACACAATCTAAATTTAAGTCTATTAGCAATGGAATGGAGCGTAAACACACAAACACGCGTCATTGCAAAGCAGCTACAGCGGTCCAAAACCGATTAAAAGCGGCTAGAACCGGTTCAGAGAACTTCGAGTGCCGTATTTCGTACTTTAACGATCAAATAATCGTTATTCTGTCAAGTTATTTCATAAAATACTCAGTTATTCAATGAAAAAACTAATTTTATACACTAACGGTAACAGATAGCCTCTTCAATTTAGATATCAAAGAAGTCACATTTGTTTCTATAGTTTACTGCCTGAAATACCGACGTCACATCAGAAGAGATTTGAAAAATGATGCACTTGAGTCCTATAACAAACGAGCCATGCAAATGTCCATAAACTATTGTAATATTTTGACCCGACGCTTTGTTAGGAGACAGCACAATGCAGCGAACAGTCATGCAGCCGAACTCTGATCAATTCAGGAACTAAATTATTGTACACGCATTTGTAGTCGTTTGCTTAAAAAAAATTAAGAACTCCTGATTGAAATATAGATGCGGAATGATTTGAAGGACCATAATAAAAATGAAATAGATAATGTTCAATTTATTTTTACAAATGGGACATTTTTACGCATAGATTTTCGCTTTATTCCCGAAGCGTTGGCTTTAATTTTTTTTTTTTTTTAATGTTCAAGAGAGAAAAAAAGAACCATTTGCTCCCCGAACTAAAATTTTTGGGAGGACGTAAATTCTTAATTTCCCAAATGATGATAATTTTGCAGAATGGAAACCCGAATATCGCTGAGCGATGGTAATTTTGCCGAATGGAACTCAAAGTTTCTCCGAATGATAGTAGTTTTGCTGAACGGAACTCCAAATATTGCTGAATGATGTCCCAAGTTTCCCCGAATTACGATAGTTTTGCCGAATGGAACTCCAAATATTGCTTAATGATACCCCAAATTTCCCCGAATGACGATAATTTTACCAAATGGAACTTCAAACGTTTTGCCGAATGATGCCCCAAGTTTCCCCGAATGACGATAATTTTGCCGAACGGAACTCCAAGTATTGCTGAATGATACCCCAAATTTCCCCGAATGACGATAATTTTGCCAAATGGAACTCCAAATTTCGCCGAATGATAACTTTGTGAGTTCATAAACGGGTCCTGTGTAAATATTTTAAACATAGGTGTAGCATTAACTAGATTCAACTACGAGAAAACGGCTCCATGGACAACGAGCTCTTCTAGTTTAGACAGGCAAATGTCCGAAGAGCGCACGCGCGTGTCTTGGAGCATGCACACAACAATTTTCACTGTAAAAACGATTCCGAAACGTTCCTGGAAAATAATGGGCAGCTGATGTGCCCACTTTCTGCCAGTAACATATCTCGCAAAAACCAGGAAAGTTTTCCGCTAAAATTCAGTAACCTTCCTGAAAAAATCCAGAAATCTTTCCGTTCAAAGCCTTTGTGTCTCTACAGCTTGGCACCTTCCTGATTTATCAAGACAGTACCAAAAGCAGTACTGCAAGCATGGCCACAGCTAAGCTAAGCTAAGCTAAGCTAAGCTAGAATTGCAAGCAAGTATCAAGCATCTCACTTGCAATTCTGGCAAAGCTACGAAGTCCATACTTATTCGCTCCCTCTGGGAGTTTAATCAGCATGGACGAGCCGTAAGCGAACTGAAGCCGATGCACCTTATAAATACTCTCAGTTAATCTTTAAACTGGGAGCTAAAAATATTTTTTACAACAGAGAGAAGTCTGCATTCGTGCAACTTGTAGCCATTCAGGAAACTTTTTGTCAGTGATACTTGATTTTTCCAGGAAGTGGATAAAAACCATTGAAATCCCAAAAGTTTACACGGAAATAGTCAGTAATGTTTCTGAATTTTTTTACAGTGTTTGTGGAAGCCTGATAGGATGTAAGCAGCGTTGCATCCGCGTAGGCTACGCCTTTGCCCGTCTATTTGAAGTTTCGTTTGTTCAATGGCGGCCATTGACTTTCGCTACGGAGTTCTGCATCTGATTATTTTACATCTATGATTTTAAACCCAAGGCGTTTGCTTTTAATTTTAGGTGGGGAAACTGGGAGGCATATTTCAAGTCTGCATAGAAGCGGCTTGGAGCAACATTCGACTCTTTATCGATGTGAACATAACTTTTTAAAGGCTACAAATTTGATGCGGATAAACCACTGATCCGGATAAACGAAAGTCGAAAAATGAGGTTTTACTGTGTATGTGTCAAAAAAGTTTTTTTGCATTCAAGAAACAATGATACAAATCATTATTTTTTGAATGCAAAGACGTGTTTTACATAGTTGACACTTCATATCTGTACCCCAGAGCCAGAAGGACGTAAGTCACATTGTGATAACTATACAGGAGAGAGGGAAAACTTTTTTTCTGACGCATGCAAAGGAAGGGACGTGCGCTTTTTTAACTCTGGTAAACAATTGAAAAGGATCTTTTTAGAAAGAATTACGTTCACATAGCTCGATGTAGACTGCCGTGTGCAGGTAAAGGGCAGTAACTACAAATTTTTCATTTTTCATTTTCTTACATTTTTGTCATCTATTGTACATTATCTTTATTGTACAAGCTCGCTTGTTTGGTTTCCGCTGAAAAAAAGGCGCGAAAAAAACGTCTAATTCCAACATTTTCCTACTGTTAGTATTAAATCCACCACACATTTCTTCAAATATCTCGAAAACTCATTTCTGCAGATACTGCCGTTTACCTGCACACGGCAGTAGAATAGGCTTCTACATACAATGCACTAATAAACGGAAAATCGCCAACGTCTGTCAGGCTCTGAGGCACAGATATTATGATTCAAAATGAGTCCTTTTTTCGAATATACACCCAGTACAGATCAAAGATTAAAACTCCGAGAATAAAGTAAAAACCTGTACAGTTCAACCGCGTTTGTCCGGACTAATTGGGTCCAAAGACATTCCGTATAAGCGAAAATCCGAAGCATTAGGATAATGAGCAAAACACATTGTTATAAAAGCACACTTATCTTTTATCGGAGCAAAATTTTGAGTTTCATCCGATAAAATTATCATTACTCGGCAAAATTTGGATTCCTATTCTGCAAAATTTGGACTTTCATTCTGCTAAATTTAGGGTTCAATTCTGCAAAATATGAAGTTCCATTCCGCAAAATTTGAAGTTTCATCCGACAAAATTATCAACATTCGGAGAATTTTGAAGTTCCTTTCGGCAAAAATATCGTTTGGCGAAATTTGGAGAGTTTCATTCTACAAATTATTATCATTCGGAGAAATTTCGACTTTCATAGGCCAAATTTGAAGTTCCATTCGGAAAAATTTAAAATTTCCGCCTTCCCAAAAATTTAAGCTCGCCCGCCCTTCCTGTGTGTGTGTGACAAAAAATGAGAAATTAGCAAGAGTTGCGGGGCCCCAGTTAAAAATTGCCCCCCGTTACTCCTCCTAGGGCGGTGCACTTCACAGATTGGAAACTACTGGGTTACCGCATTTTTCTTTGCTTCACGGCAATAAAGATTTCAAATGTATTGTTTAAGTGTAAGTTTTTTTCATTTGTTCATAATTTCCAGAAACTCCTCTAAGATGCGACTGCCGGATATCGTGGATACTGAAGGAAAAGAAATTCCCATTGAACACAAGAGGAACTTGTGCAGAGCCGGACAGCTTGAAGGGCAAAAAACTAGTAGACTTGAAAACGGCTAATTTGGTTTGCTAAAAAGAAGATTTTTTACTAATAAAGTATTTTTTAATCAGAAACGTTACTATGTGTGTTAATTATGCAGTCCTAATTTTAATTTCCAGTGCACATCTCTCTATTTTTTAATTCACTTTTTTACTGGTATTGGCTCCTCACCATTTGCAGACCTAATGCATTATTTCTCAGACATTGCCAACCATCCTATTATGTGTTAAAACGTGGAAATTTTTCAAAAATCGTATAGTTTGCAAGCTAAAAGGCCCTTAATTAGCTAATCTTAGAGATCAGTACACTAAAAAAATTCCGAAACGTTACTGTGTATTTCTGGGTAACATTTCGATAATTTAATGGTTTTCATCCATTTCCTGGAAAAATCAAGTATCATTGTCGAAAAGTTTCCTGGCTTACTACAAGTTGCACGAATGCAGACTTCTCACTGTAGCGAAAATTAATTTTAGCTCCCAGTTTAAAGATTAACTGAGCATATTTATATAGTGTATCGGAGTCCATTCGAGCACGGCTCGTCCATGCTGATTAAACTTTCAAAAGAAGCGAATCAGTATGAACCAGGTTGCTTTGCAAGCGAGTAATACTTGCCTGCAATTTAGGCGTAGCTTTGGCTAAATTTGCGTTACTGCTTATGGAACTTCCTTATTAAACCAGGAAGGTTCCAAGCTATTATATTATACCTACTTAAGTTTACTCTAAAGTTCCAGAAACACGACTGGCTTTAAATGGGAAGATTTCTGCATTTTTCAGAAAGGTTACTGAATTTTAGCGGAAAACGTTCCTGGTTTTTGTAAGGTATCTTATTGGCAGAAATTGGGCACATCAGCTGCCCATTATTTTCCAGGAACGTTTCTGAACCGTTTTTACAGTGTAGGATTGCCTTTGGAAAGTAAGAATAAAAAATTATTTAAGGAGGCTGTTAGGCACTCCTTTTTTTTTCACTTTTAAATTTGATATTTCGTAATTTTGAGAGTAAAATATTCTGTTTCACACATTTATCAAGTTTCTCATGTAGTTACTTTTGAATTTTTTTCTCAGTAGGATATATCATATTTTCTCAAAGATACGAACTATTAAAAAAATAAGCCCTAACATGATTTTTATGGGTGCTTCTAACATAAGTCCTACTAATAAAACGTAGACGTAGAGTTAAGACGTAGTTAAAATCGTCATTCAAAAGAATGCCGTATGACAAGAGAGCCATAAGGGAGTCTTACATAGCGAAAGCAACAAGGGTGCTTTATCCCTGACTGACCAAGCACAGATCATGACCTCACTAGATGACACTGACGCTTTCGGGTCCTGACAATTTATGACTTTTCTGTGTTAAACCGATGTATTTTAATTTGCTGCTTGATTATCATAACGTGGAAACGTAGTAGAGAGATGTGCCAAATTGCATCATTTGTGACGTCATAAAGACCACGCCTTGTTTGAAAAATCGGACATTTTAAAAAATTAATTTAAAAAAAGAATTTTGGCAAAATGAAAGTATTTTCTGGGTCCATGTAATTTTTTTTTTGCTCATTCTATCATTTCAATGACTAAAAGTAGTACTTTTGACTGAAGGAAACCACCCCATTAAGTCCCCAACTTTGTCGAATCGGCCGACAAAATTAGCTGGATATGAACTTTTTTGGGAGGTCGCAGCGACCTCCCGTGACCTCCCCTCGATCACGGTTTCGAATTATTAAATGAGGGGTTTCCCGTAGTTAAAATTTTTGGAAGGGCAGAAACTCTCAATTTGCCGAATGAAACTCCAAATGTTGATGAAGAATGACAATGCGGTTGTTTCCTTCAGTCAAAAGTACTACTTTTAGTCACTGAAATTAATAGAATGAGAAAAAAAAAATCATGGACGCAAAAAATACTTTCATTTTCCCAACAGTTGTTTTTTAATTAGTTTTTTAAAGGTGTCCGACTTTGAAAACAAGGCGTGGTCTTTATGACGTCACAAATGATGCAATTTGGCACATCTTTCTACTACGTTTCCACGTTATGATAATCAAGAAGCGAATTAAATATTGCACTCTATGCATGCTATCAACCATATCGTTGCCAAAACATGTGAGTAAAGATGCGAATTAAACATTTTTCTCCGTGAATGGCAACACTGAATGGCATTTCATCATTTGTGATGTCACACGACAGAAACGTAAACAATGAAAGCGCACTGATTTAAGTAATTTTTTAAAAATATTAAATTTGAACAAATTATTTAAAAAATAGTCAGATCCTATATTTTTAAGCATGCTCTTGCAGAAAAAAATACTTTTAAAATTTTGGAAGCGACTCCATTATGTGAAATGGAATTTAGCCGAATGAATTTTTGGGAGGTCACAGTGGCCTGCCGTGACTTTTCACTGGGGACTCAGTGACAGCAGGTGACACAGTGTTTGCGTGTAGGAATTACTACGCACTGCGGTGTGACTCCAACATTGCAGAGACGAAACCAACACACCCACACTGTCATATTCAATGGCATAAATAAGTAAGAAAGGCCATTAAAACGAAAAAACAAGCGAACTCTTCCTGGATATTTTATAGAGGTGTCGTCGCCACTTATCAGCGCCATTGTTGGGATAGCTAATAATAAAATACCTGCAGAGTCACTGAGAAAGAGAAAGCATTTTTATTATTGAGACTTGCGAAATAGATCTCATGGAGGAGACGTTTCACGTCACGCATGCGCGGGTAGAAATACAAAGTTCTCGGATAGACATCCGAAGGTCCGCTAAGAACGCGAGAAATCTTTTTCCTTTTGGTTTCTTATGCAAAGAAATTTCGTGCAGAAGGACGAAGGCTTTTCGCTCAGTTGCACAAAAATGGATCTCACGATTAATGAAAAGAAACCTGAAGGCTGCGGGAAGTTTGGACTAAATAATTCGAGTGAGTACTTTTAATTCCATTCAAAAAAAATTTTTTTCAATAAATAACGATAATAATAATTATTATTAATATTTTTTAAAATTATTTTTTTATTATTAATATTATTTATTATTATTTTATTTTGTGTAATAATAATAATAACAATAAATGCAATAATCATAATATTAATAACAATTATTATTATTATTATAAATACAATAATAATAATGATAATAATAATAATAATAATAATAATTATTATTATTATTATTATAATTATTACTATTATTAACATTGTATTTATTATAATAATAATAATAATAATAATAATAATAATAATAATAATAATAATAATTATTATTATTATTATTATTATTATTATTATTATTATTATTATTATTATTATTATTATTATTATTATTATTGTATTACAATTATTATTATTATTATTATATTAAAATTATTATTATATTATTAATATTATTTATTATTATTTTATTTTGTGTAATAATAATAATAACAATAAATGCAATAATAATAATATTAATAACAATTATTATTATTATTATAAATGCAATAATAATAATGATAATAATAATAATAATAATAACTATTATTATTATTATTATTATTATTATTATTACTATTATTAACATTGTATTTATTATAATTATTATTATTATTATTATTATTATATTAAAATTATTAATATTATTATTATTATATTAAAATTATTATTATTATTATTATTATATTAAAATTATTATTATTATTATTATTATTATTATTATTATTATTATTATTATTATTATTATTATTATTATTATTATTATTATTATTATTATTATTATATTTAAATTATTATTATTATTATTATTATTGTATTAAAATTATTATTATTATTATTATATTAAAATTATTATTATTATTATTATTATATACTATTATTATGTGATGATAATAATAATAATTTTTATTATTATTATGTAATAATACTAATAATCACTGGCGCACACGGGAATTTCTCAAACAGTGTGTGGGGGGGGGGGGTCCACGATCGGAGGTCCACCACGCTTATATCATACTCCAATACGCATCCAAACATATTCTTTTGATTTTATCGATTGTTGAGAACAAAAACTATTTAAAAAAAATATTGAATTATTATTTAGGATTAGTTAAAGAAAATAAATTTATGATTAACAAATACTCAATTAAAATACCATCATGAAACACATGAATGAATTTATTTACTTTTTTCTTAGTTAAAATTAAAACAGCGAAGTCAATAAATCATCATTCTAAAACCGCGCTAAGTGCAAAGCGAGACAGTTTAGGTTAAAACAATGTATGTTCAGATGCCGTTCGATTTTGTTGGGGAAGAAAGAAAGAAAATAAGTTATACTCACTGTAAAAAATTCCGAAACGTTACTGAGTATTTTCATGCAACGTCTCGGGATTTCAATGATTTTTATACACTTCCTGGAAATATCAAGTATCGCTGTCAAAAAGTTTCCTGAATTGCCACAAGTTGCATGAATGGAGACTTCTTACTGTTATAAAAAAATATTTTTCGCACCCAGTTTAAAGATTAACTGACAGTATTTATAACGTGTATAAGCTTTAATTTGATCGCGGCTCGTCCAAACTGATTTAAGCTCCCAAAGGAAGCGAATAAGCATGGGCGGATTTATTGGGGGGGGGGGGCAATTCCCCCCCACTTTTGGGAGAACTTTATGTAGTAACAACACATTTTCCAAAAATAAAAAAAATCATTTTTTTTCTTTTTTGAATAGTCAGAAGAGCATGGGTGGGTTTATAGTGGAAGGGGGGCAAAGGAGCAATACCCTCCAGTTTTGAGAGGACTTTATATACACTGTAAAAAATCTCGGAAAACTCTCTGAATATATAAAAAAGTTTTCCGTAATACACAGATTCGTACGCCCTCCGCAGTTTTCTTCTATAATCAGAAACGTTTCCGTTTAGCAAGAAAGTAAGAGTCGACGCATGCGCAGATTACACGGCAATTTTATAGTCCAGCAGAAATCTAAACTGAAACTTTCGAAAGCACGCAATGAAAACAAGTGTTGACTCATGTATGCGAAGTAACACTCATCAAGGGGATTAGTAGAAGTTTTGTTCCTCGCATGAATTCACTGAAGATAATTTTAAAGTCTTATATTTTCTTGCTTATGTATCGTCATGAGATTGAATTTGAAGCTATGTCACTTATTTTTAAGTACGAAGTGCAAATTCTCGACGCATGCTCGCGGAAGGAATACAAACTGAAATTAAAAACCAAATAACTGCCTAGAGGACGCCATGTAAATTCATTGCGTCGCATAACTTGTGTAGGTAATTTACTTTTTTCTTGGATACTTTTCTTCTTTCTACCAAATGGGTAATTTTTGTTGGCAGAATTTTATTCTGTCATAAAAATCACCTTTTTGGTGACCAAAGCCTGCAAAAGACCACCACCGACGAATAGGTAAGTCGCTTTGCAACTCTATTACTTTAAAGAGATTTAGTTCATATAAAAAAATTTAAATAAGTGTTATTGTGTACTTTGTTTTTATGTGTCAATCTCAGTTAATATTTGGCTGAACATTTATGTATCAAGCATTATGAATTAAATGTTATAATATGCAAATTGTCAGGTTTGATAGTTCGTCTTTAAGGTTGCATGTTTTCATTCTCTTGTAAACAGTGTAGCTAGATTGTATGAAGTAAAAAAAAAAAAAACTATCTCTTCTAATTAGGAACATAGTGCTTCAGTATTATCTAAATGACGATATCTCTTTAAATATTTGCATTAGCGAAACGCTTTAAATTAGTTAAATGTGTATTAATTTATTTAACAAATAAATACATGTATGTATTTAAAAGTGTCTTCATTTTTTTCGTTTTACGAGCCTCAATTTTACCAAAAGCAAAAAAAAAAAAAAAAAAAAAGACTTAATAAAATATTTTTGTATTTTTACACCATATTAAAGTATTTGACTTATAATTCATATGATACTTTGATTTATAATGTATATGATACTTTGATTTATAATGTATATGATGTTGCTTTTTCGAGGGGGGGGGGTGCTTCATAGCATTTTATGGGTGCACCATCACTCTTATGGGGGGTGGGGGGGGGGATTCTCGTATATATGAAATGGAATAATCATGTAATAGAGTTCAATGTTTTAATAAATAAAATATATAATGCATTTTGCGCACACTGTAAAAATAAAATCAGTAACCTATTTTGAATAAGTATTTATATTTGTGATGAGCTGGAAAGGGCAAGAACAGAAGAATCAACCCGAATGGTTCCAGCAGGGGGACTTGGTGTCATATTTAAATTCATCAATTTCTCTGTTGGTACTTTTCGGTACACTTTGTTCGTCAGAGAAATTGATTTGAGGTGAACAAATTCTGGAACGCGAAGGGTAGGTAAGTCCTGTCAAATTTTATCCGAAGATAAAAGCTATCAAGTTTGATACAAGATATGTTTTTAAGTTCTGCATTAAAAATACAATATGTTGATAGTTTTGTCTTGAAAATATTGAGAGAAAAACTGAAGTTTAAGATTGTTTAACAAACAATCCCTACTTTTCAGAAGGTACCCCCACTCCAATTCCCCGACGATTTTGTGATTAGGAGTGAAACTAGTAGATTATTTCATAATTTTTCAAAAATTTATAACTGTGCATATGTTATGCTGTTAACCATGCTATTTGTCATTAGAAATTCCAAAAAAAAAAAAAAAAAAAATCCATGAATGATTCTAAAATTGCTTGTATTATTGCTCTTAGATATGAAAGAATTGAAACTGATATGGTATGCAATACTATAATAAAGAATTATATTTTAGAAAAAATCACGGAAAAAGGATTCCGAAATTCTCGGAAACGTTTTTGAAAATTGTTTGAAGAATTCCGAAATACTCGGAAACGTTTTCGAAACTTTCATGAACCACAGCTGCACAGAATACTCAGAAACATTTCTGGAAATTACGGAAAGAGGATTCCGAAATACTCAGAAACGTTTCTGAAAATTACGGAAAGAGGATTCCGAAATACTCAGACACGTTTTTGGACATTACAGAAAGAGGATTCCGAAATACTCAGACACGTTTCCGGACATTACAGAAAGAGAATTCCGAAATACTCAGAAACGTTTTCGAAAATTTCATGAACCGCAGCTGCACGATATACTCAGAAACGTTTCCGAATTTTTTTTACAGTGTAGTAACAACGCATCTTCCAAAATCTTAAAACAAAAAAATCATTACTTTTTTCTTTTTTGAATTTTACAATGAAAATAAAGAGAATAGCGAATGTCCGTTTCTGATGGGAGAAAAGAAAAAAAAGAAAAAAAAACGAACATTAAATACAAATAGCGCAGCTGTCACTGGGGTGCTGAAAATGTGTCTAAATTCAGTGTTTTGGACTGAAAACCATTTGGGCAAGTGTATGAAAATGTAGGCTAAACAAGCTGTCTTTTAAGCTGCAACACTTATAATAATTGACGATTATTTTAACAAATTAGAACCTAAAACAAAGGAAGGAAAACTCCCCCCCCCCATTCGAGCTAACAGAACGATCTACTCGTTATGATTTGTGTCCACATTTAAAATATATTTGTGCATAATATTTATGTTCTTATTAGATTAATTGACTTTTTGAGAGATTCTAAAAAAGTTTTTTTTTTTCCTTTTTTTTTTTTTTTGAGAGAGAGAGAGAGAAAGAGAGAGAGAAATTTACTTCTATCCCAAACTGAATAAATTTCAGTCATCTGAGTGTCAGTTATCCGACTTTTTGAGAGATTCTAAAAAAGTTTTTTTTTCCTTTTTTTTTTTTTTGAGAGAGAGAAAGAGAGAGAGAAATTTAATTCGATCCCAAACTGAATAAATTTCAGTTATCTGAGTATTCTGATTAATTGAATCTTTTTACTTTGAGGGAAAGTACAATTTTACTTACTTTATAAATACTGTTTAAAAAGTAAGGTAAGTCATAATCATCTAAGTCTAAGTGAGTCAGTCCTTGTCATTATTGAAATCTAAATGATTGTGTATCAAAAGTTTTGGAAAAATTTGCTGAAATTTTATAAAAATCTATAAAAACCTAACAAAGATTGGTAAAATCGTAAAAATCCTTCAATCGTAAAAACTGACGAATTTTTGTAAAAATTACAAAAAAATCAAGCAAAAATCTGCAGGTAAGAGTGAATTACAAACAGGGCTGAATTTGCCTATAAGATAAACAAGCTATTGCTTAGGGCCCATGCTTTGAAGTGGGTCCCTAATTCCCCCCTCCCCCCCCCCCCCAAAAAAAAAAAAAAAAATTGCATGATTCGTTCCTTTAAAGTGGAAGTTGGTTGAAAAAAATAATTTCATTTTCAAGTGTTTGAATATTTGGAAACGTATGGCTACAAACCTTAAATTTTAAAATTTCTAACAAATGGTAGAGGGAGAGGAATGCCAAAATTTGTCAAATTCAGCTCCTTGCCACATCCTGCATTAAAAATAAAAATCATGGTTCTCACGTTTTTAACATATTGTTCGAAATAAATTTTTGTGACTCACATGTTTCATATCTTGCTATATATTCAATCTCGAATGTAGTATTTTGGAAATTCTTTTGTATTGATTGCTTTTATCTAACTTCTATTGCATATTGTTAATCTGTTTAGCCCGAAAAAAAATGATACACTACCTCTATTCCTTTTCGTTTTCTGTACTACTTATAATTAAAAAAAGGTTGTTGTAATGAGAAATCTATAGTTTATTTTTTCTTTCAAACTTAAAATGGCTGTTTCTTAGAAAGTTTGAACAATACTGTACAACTGTATAATTTAGTTATCAATTTCTATGTCTGTCCCATTAACCTTTATAAGGCTTCAAAATGCAGAATTTTATGTTCATTTTACAAAATTTCCTCCGGGGGAGAAACCCCCGGGACCCCTAAAATCGAGATATTCAATTTCCCACTTAAAAGGGAGCCCTGTGTTACTCTCTTGATACCAGCCCCCTCTCTTAAGATCAATACAAAAAGGGCAGCATTAAATACACATTAATGAAAACAACACACAAAAAAGTAAAGCATGGACATGCATCACAGACAACAGACAAAAGCATAAGGGTGGGGGTTATAAAAATGTTGCTCAAAAAAAAAAAAAAAAAAAAAATCCTGCCCCCCCCCCCCCCCCCCAGGAACTCAGTCCTAAATCCGCCTATGCGAATAAGTCTTTGGACTACGTAGCTTGCTAGAACTGCAATGAAGTGAGATGTTTGATGCTTACTTGCAATTCTGGCTTAGCTTTAGCTTTGTTTGCAATCCAGTTTCTGGAGCTGTTATATTAGCCGTACCTAAGAAAACTCTGAAATTCCAGAGACACAACTAGCTTTATACCGAAAGATTTCTGGATTTTTCAGGATAATCTGAGGAATTTTGACGGAAAACGTTCCTGGATTTTGAGAATTATGTTACTGGCAGAATTTGGCACATCATCTGCCTATTATTTTCCAGGAACGTTTCTGAATCGTTTTTACAGTGCTTTTTCATTTATTAAATCTGAAATTATAGCTACTTTTGCATTACGTAATATTTACATAGGATTATAGTCGATTGAAAAAACTCAAGGGCCCAAACTCAAGCAAAAATATGAATAATAAAATAAAATCCCTTCCTTAATACGAAGAATTTTTTTTCTTTTTATAAAACTTCAAATATAGATTTAAAAAAAATAATTTAAGACTTCTAGAAAATTTCTTCGTTTATTTCAGAATACTTTAAAACAGCAGTTTCCTCCCAAAACGGATATCGTCAGTTTTACCGAGGGGTAAAAATAGGTACCGGGGATTGAGTCTTTTGTCGGTTACAGTACAAAGTTATTAAAAATCACGGAATCAAATCCTGCCTCAAAATCACATAATCGATAATCACCCGCAATTGATTTAAAAAAAAAAAAATGTAAATGAACTTGGAGTTCGACTTATTATGCGCACTTGCTGAAACAAGAACTATTAAACAAATTGTTATAACTAAACAATATCATAATGTCAACCGCCTTATTGACTACTACTTGATTTTGTAACAAATTGCCAAAAGAAACAGATGTTTTCTTTATCGGACAGGTTAAAATTATCCCAAAAATTATTATATACTAGCTGCGTCACCCGGTTTTGCACAGTCTACCTCGAAACAAGAAGTTATGTCAAGCGACGCGTGTTCAACAATCAGGCTTAAACAAAAAAACAAAAAAAAATCAGTAAAATTTTGCGGCAGATTGCGGAAAAATAAACAAAAATGAAACATTTTAAGTCTTCCCAATACAGGAAAAGCCTCAAAACAAAAGCCAGAATTTTATTTCTTCATATTCGAGAAACAAAATGGCAACACATCTTTCGTCTCAATGATTTTCTTTACGCTATAAATTTTAATAAAATCATTGTGGCGGAAAGTTGAAGTGAAGCACTGAATAATAATTTGAGTAGAGAAAAGCCTTTGAAAAATAGGGATTTTATTTCGAAATCTAAGTGTCATAGGTTATACTTTTTAATAGATATTTCCACTAATTATTATCGGAGGATTATGCTAAATCGCTAAAACATAAAGACGGGAAAGTTACGAATCTATCGATACCTGGTTTGATGGTCAGTTAGTTCACTGGCGTTCGGGAAAAGTAACTTGGACATAGATACATACATACATACGCTGAGATTTAATTATATAAAATTTTTATAATTGAAAGAAAAAAATGGAATAGCTAATTTATTTTCAGAATAAACGTTTTTGGGGGGCTTCATGGGTAATATTAGTCTTAAAAAGCCCTAGCTTTGAAAAGGTTGGGAGCCACTGCTTTAAAATATGTGATACAGCTGTACACATGTATAAACAACATTATGTTTTCTTGTTAATCGGCAACTTTCTGAACTTAATTTTTTTGACTAACTAACAAAACTCTTCAATTCTGAGGAAAATTTCCAATTACTAAATAATTTATTTTTTCTATGTTAGTTTACACATACGTATGTCGGACGTATCCAACAGTGCACTTAAAAATCAGGGCTGCGGGGCTGGAGTCAGACTGATTTTGGGGTAAAGAAGTCGAAGTCGGGAGTCCGAGGTTTAGAATTTCAAGAGTCGGAGTCGGTCATTTTTCCTTCGACTCCGCAGAGCTGATAAAAACAGCACCCAACGGTGTAACCAGTTACAGGGAGCGTGGAAATACAGCGCAATACAAGTTTACCAGAAGAAATGTATCTTAGAAACCACAAGAGATTGAAAAGATAAAAATGTGTCAGATATTAAGATGGCACATAAAAAGATGAAAGTAAGCAATTAAAACCACATACGCAAATTTCGGAGTACTTCCAACCGAATTTATTTGAAATACAGAGCTAGCACAAAAGAGTATCCCGGTTTTAAAAATTTATATCTCCTAAACTATAACACTTAGCTTTATAAATCTTTACTAATAATAAAGCTGAAAGTATGGATCTCTGTCTGGATCTCTGTTAGGATTTCTGTCAGGATCTCTGTGACGCGCATAGCGCCTAGACCGCTCGGCCGATTGTCATGCAATGTGGCACAGAATTAGCTTATAGCATGGGAGTGTGCACCTAAAAGCGATTTTTCGAAAATTCAATTTTGTTCTTTTTCTATTCCAATTTTAAGAACATTTTCCCGAGTAAAATTATCCTAAGATAGACGAGTAAATTACCAAGTTATCATAACGTGGAACCGTAACATGGGCAAGCCAATTGGCGAGAAATTCACCGTACATTATTTGTTTGTAAATATACAGGCGAATCAAAAGACCTTTTAATTTTCTACTACGGGCAAAGCCGTGCGGGTACCACTAGTGATACATAAAGTGAAAGATAAACTGTGAAAGTTTTCTTTCATTCACAAATGCTCGATGTGTGCGCCTTTCGTAACACGACACACATCTATAGCATACATTTTGAAGTGTTTCACTGTCCATTTTTCGTAATGCTACACATGTGAAACCTTTCAGTTCTTGCAATGTTGTAGGCATAACAATTGTTCTTGTAATATTTATATATATATATATATATATATATATATATATATATATATATAAGGTTCAAAGCTAAATCCTCATTACACTGTAAAAATGATTCAGAAACGTTCCTGGAAAATAATAGGTAGCTAATGTGCCCAATTTCTGCCAGTAACGTTCTTGCAAAAACCAGAAATGTTTTTCGCTAAAAGTCAGTAACCTTCTTAAAATTATCCTTGAATTTTTCTGAAGAATATGGAGATATCACTGGCTAAAGCCAGTTTAGAGCCTGCAAGGGAAATTAGGTATGTTTAAAGTAATTGATTAGAAGCTCCAGAAGCATCAATCCAACCACGGCCAAAGCTAAGGCAGCGTTACAAGAATAGACCCAAGCATCAACCTTGCGTGTAATGCTTACCCTGCAAAACTGCATCAGTTCTCCAAAGACTTATTCGCTCTCATTGGGAGCTTAGTCAACCTGAAGGGAACCATTTTTCGCTGCTATTGAAAAATAAATGCAAATGTTATGCTATAATACGTTAAAATAAATAAATAAATAAATAAATAAAATAATTTGAATTTTGACCTCTTGAATTCAAATTATGTTTTTCGCAATCATGAGTGTGTGTGTGTATGTAGACATGTGTATTTATGTGTGTTTGTGTGTGGTATGTGCTTTGTGTGTAGGCATGTGTGTTTGTGTATGTGTGTGTAGGCATATGTGTTTGTGTTTGTGTGCAGGCGTGAGTGTTGTGTGTAGGTGTCTGTGTATGTGTTTGTGTTTGTAGGTGTATATATATGTGTGTGTGTGTGTGTGTGTGTGTGTGTGTGTGTGTGTGTGTACGTGCGTGTATGTATGTGTGTAAGTGTAGGATATGGACGCAACCTGGAGACTGTTTTCGGTATAGGAGCAGCATCGTGAGAAGCCGGTCGACGGTGATGCTGCAGAGGGTGCTGGTGGGAAAATAAAATCATAGGAACGCCGAAACAGTCAAATGAAAGCAATAAGCAATCGGGATTGCTCAAAAAAAAAAAAAAAAACTTGTACAATTAGGAAAAATATAAACTCTCAGTTCACATACAATTTTAAACCCATGTTAGCCGCTATACATACCCCACCCCCATAGGTGTTATTGACTGCCAGTGCTAAGTGCTGTTAAATCTTAAAGCTCTGCGTTTTATATCTCGTTGAATATTGGTCGTAAAGGCAAGCTTAAAGTGTTTAAATTGTTTCTTCATGCTTTCGATTTCTCCAAATGCAAGCAGAGGAATGGGGTTGTTTCCTTCAGTCAAAAGTACTACTTTTAGTCACTGAAATTGATAGAATGAGTAAAGAAAAACATGGACCCAGAAAATACTTTCATTTTCCCAACAGATATTTTTAAATTAATTTTTTAAAATGTCCGATTTTGAAAACAAGGCGAAGTCTTGATGACGTCACAAATGATGCTATTTGGCGCATCTTTCTACCACGTGTCCACGTTATGATAATTAAGAAGCGAATTAAAATTGCGCTCTATGCTTGCTATCAACCCTATCGTTGCCAATACACGTGAGTAAAGATGCGAATTAAATATTTTTCTCCGTGAATGGCAACACTAAATGGCATTTCATCATTTGTGATGTCACACGACAGAAACGTAAACAATGAAAGCGCACCGATTTAAGTAATTTTTTAAAAATATTAAACTTAAATAAATTATTTAAAAAATGGTCAGATCCTATGTTTTTAAACATGCTCTTTCAGAAAAAAATACTTTTAAAGTTTTGGAAACGACCCTATTGGGAGACATATAAAATGCTGGATTTCGTATTTTTTCTCTTTTTTTCGCTTTTAACTTTAAATATCTTAACTCTGCATATTATTTTGACTTTTTTTGCTATTAAACTGATGCATCTAGAACTAAGGGTTGCGAAAATACAGGTCTTGCTGGTTAAACAGCGACGCGCGAAGTTACGCAACCTAACATCTGAACCAACGAGCTTTATAGACATCCATGCGACCGAAGACAGTAAAATCAATAATTGAGACCCGATATGATAACGCGACATCGGGTCCATGGTCATATCTATTATAATATCTTGCACACCACTTGCACTTTCCTTAAGTAAAGTACATTTCAACTATTATATATTTAAACAGCTGATCGACAAATACTTGAAATTCACCATGTATGCTTTCAGTCATTGATAAAAATTTACCACACGATATTTATTACCCGTAATTTATGTGAATGAGAATATCTGGGAAGCACCGAAGTTAAATTTTTTGGGAGTACGGAAAATGTCAATATGCCGAATGGATCTCCAAATTTTGCCGAATCGTCAGACAAAATTTGCCGAATGATGATAATTTTTGTGAGTCGTCACACAAAATTTGTCGAATAAGAAAATGGATAGGGGGGATTAGTAACATCCCTCCCCCCATCGGGGCCCCTGGAGAACATGTTATTACAGTGATGACCATTTTTGGGAGAAAGTGATGCACACAATTGTAGACATAATTATATACTCAAAAAAAAAATTTTTTTTTTTTGGTTTACTTATAGCTTAACTCAATTTAATTTTTTTCACTAAAGTAAAGATGAATGGCTAAAAGACTAGTTCTAAAACTAGTACAACTCATGAGTTAAATTAAAAGGTTAATGAAGTTAGAGAATTTGAAAATTTAATACCATTACGTAATTTTATCATTACGTGAAACCTGGGCACAAGTAAAAACTCAAAAGTAAAAAATCCAGGATTACAATAAAATTTTCTTCGAAAACATTGATTTAAAGCTATCGAATGAATAAATGTGGCAATCAGTGATTGATAAATATTTTGTTATTGAGAATTAACGAGAAACATTTAAATGCACTGATGGACAAAATTATAAACTCAAGACCTTTTTAATTTTTTAATCATAATTCAACCCAGTTAATTTTTTTTTAATAAAACAAATAACGTAATTTAAATGCTCAACTTTAATATATAAATAAACTTTAAGGGCTCCTGTTTATTATATTCTAAGTTTTAGACTTTCTCATCATTAACTTCTTTTCTGAAGAATAAAATAAAAACATTCTTGTCATTAGCTACTGCTTATTTTCTTTATCATTATGTCAAACGAAAAAAAATGCCACTGAAAAAAAAAATAAGAAAGAACATTTATTTTCATTTCAGACGATATTTTCTCTACACGATATAAGTAAAACTTTTTATCGTCTGGTTTTCATGTTCAGAATGATTCGAGCTTTTTTTAGTGCAAGTTTTCATTCTGTCGAGTTGTTAAGTTCTTCGTGCTTTGGTATTCATTGAGTTTTGAAGGGTTGTAAACTTACAGAGCAACAAATAGGAAAAATTGTGGCCTACAAAAATGCTATTAAAACCCATCGTCAAATTGCCTATTTAGTTATGCTCCCAAGGGGCAGTAAAAAACGTACTGAAGGATCACCCAAGTTATGGAAAAAGAAAAAGGACGGGAAAGGCATTCGAAACTAACTGAGAGAGATCGAAGATATATTTTACGCACAGCATCAAACACTGGAGCTTCTTCCCGAGTTAGAAGAGTTCTACAACAAGTTGAGAATATGAAGTAGATAAAAATGAAAACACAGCCAAAAAACTGGAAGTTCAGCATATTGCTGAAATTGAGTTTGCACAGAGACATATGTCTTGGGAAAAAAATGTGGAATACAGTTGTTTGGTCCGATGAAAAAAATTCGACTTGGATGGTCCAGATGACATAAGATACTATTGGCATGACGTTAGAAAGAAAGAACAACGCATATTTAGCCGAAACTTTGGTGGAGGTTCTGTAATGGTTTGGGCTGGTTTCTCTCAGCATGGTAAAGCAGGATTGGCGTTTCTTAATGGAAGACAGAACGCTGAAGATTACTAATTAATCCTTTAAGATCATCTCTTATATTTTGCCTCATCTGATTCCTGGAGGTAACTGGTTATTTCAGCAAAATAACGCGACTGAACACTCAGCGAAAAGTACAAATGAATGGTTCAAGCGCTGGGGTATCAAAGTTATCAAATGGCCAGCTCGTAGTCCATATCTTAATCCGATTGAAAATCTTTGGGGGACCATGGTTCGCAATGTTTATCATGATGGGCACCAGTACCAAACCACAGAGGAATTAAAAAGGGCAATACTTTCAGCATGGAACCATATGCCACAGCAACTGTTGGAAACTCTTGTGGAATCTATGCCCAGCCGCATATTCGAAGTAATTCGGAAAAATGGTGGCCCAACTCGTTTTTAAAAGTTAGTAGTTTATACTAATGGCTAGATTTAATGCAGTGTTAATTTTTAAAACATTTCAAATGTTGATTTTTTTTTTTTTTTTCAATTAACTCATGTTAATAGCAAAATTACATTTTCATGAATCTATGATTTTGTTTTACTAAAGTAATTGCAAATGCAACTTAATTAAACTTAAAAAAATTAAATTTTGTCAGCTTATAATTGTGTTTATGCAGTATCGTAAGTTTTCTGGATGTTAAATGATTAAGTGTTTGAATAAAATTCTACCAAACTTCAGAGTTTCTTGCCTTTGAGTTGATACTTTTGTCAGGTTTCATGTGTTATTAGTATTAAAGTTGAGAATTTTTTTAATTAAATTATTTACTTTATATTTTTTATGAGTTATACTGAACTTAGGACCATTTAGTCAGTTATTTATCTTTGCTGGAACAAAAAATTTTTAACTCAGTTAAATTATGATTGAAAAAATGAAAATAAAAATGAGTTTATAATTTTGTCCAGCGGTGCATTTATATATGTTTCTCATTAATTTCCAAAAATAAAATTTTTAGCAATCACTGATGGCAACATTTATTTATTCTATGGCATTAAATTAACATTTTCGAACGAAACTTTCTCGTAATACGGATTTTTTACCTTTGAGTTTATATTTTTGTCCAGGTTTCACGTAATAATAAAATATTAAATTAGCAAATTTTCTAATTTCATGAACTTTTGAATTTAATTGGTAAAATGTACTAATTTTAGAACTATTTCTTCAACTATTCATCTTAACTTCAATGAAAATAACTTAAACTGAGTCATGCTATAATCGAAACAAAAGAAGAACATTTTGAGTCTATAATTTTGTCCACCACTGTAGGAAGAAGTTTCAAGGTAGCCAAACACCCTAATGGGGTCGTTTCCGAAATTTTGAAAGTATTTTTTCTGAAAGAGTACGCTTAAAAACATACGATCTGACCATTTTTTAAATAATTTGACTAAGTTTAACATTAAAAAAAAAAATATTTTAATTGTTTACGCTTCTGCCAATGACATCACAAGTGATGAAATACCATTCACAGAGTACAATATTTAATTCGTTTCTTTACTCACATGTGTTAGCAACGATATGGTTGATAGCAAGCGTAATATTTAGTTCGCTTCATGATTATCATAACGTGGAAACGCGGTAGACATATGCGCCAAAGTATACCATTTTTGACGTCATAAAGATCATGCCTTACTTTCAATACTGGACATTTTAAAAAATTAATTAAAAATTAAGCGTTGGGAAAATAAAAATAATTTTTTTTTTGTTCCGTGTTTTTTTTATTTATTTATTTTTTATTTTTATTATTTTTATTTTTTTTTAATTTATTTATTTATTTATTTTTTGCTTACTCTATCAATTTCAGTTACTAAAAGTAGTAGTTTTGACTGAAAAAAACAACATTTTCAAAAAAAAAAAGTATTTTAAAATTTTAAGAAACTTAAAATATTCCAATATTCTTCTTTCTTAATTTCCGGAAAAAAAATCAGTCTCTTAATTATAAAAAGCGCTTTTTTTGTCAGAAAATATTTTTTTCTTTCTTTCCACAAATGATGTCTTTCTTTGAGGGGAGAGGAGAGAACGAGAAAGTGTGAGGTTTGTGACAATGGAGAGAGGGGGGGGGGGGGTAACAAGAAATGTGACATCACACTTTTTTTAATAACAATATGTTTGCAAAATATAGTTTGCAAAATATATATTCTTCTTTCTGACAAAGAGGGGTAAGGATTCATTTTGTTAAAAAATGGTATGACATCAATGACGGACAGCGCTTTTTGAAAAATACTTCGTCAATAAATTATTTCACATAGAACTGTGAGAAATTTAACGAAGGGTTTTTAGCTGAAATTATTCTTTTCCTATATAATTTTCTCAAAACCATGTTTTCGAAGTTTTTATTTACGCAAAGAGCTCTCGCACGAAACTTTTCAATTCTATTTGTAAGAAATTTTCAAAAAATGGTAATGGATAGCATTGGTGTGAAATAAGCCTCTAAAATCTAGTGCACGATAGATGTAATTTTTAATAGTGTTCAGTAAAATTACAGAGAAAAAAAAACGCGCATTTGGTTTGGTGCAAATTTCAAATATTTGGAATTGAAAATTTGATTTTAGTTATTTATTAAAAGATTTGGAGGATTATTGCACTTTCTGGCATAGTGTGGTTCTGCTAGGTTAAGTCATGACCATGACAACTTTTACTTCCTTTTAGGTTATTGGACAAGGAGGGCAATGGGCGCACAGTTGAGTTGGATTATTTTTGTAGAGTAAGTTTTGGAAAAATATTCCAATACAGATCGGTCCAATAACACGTTGCATTTTAACTGAACTCCTCCAAAAATGGGTAAACATTGTCAAGGTCATAGCTCAGCTAACCAGAGCCGCACTATCTTTACTAATAATAAAGCTGAAAGTCTGTCTGTCTGGATGTCTGTGAAGCGCGTAGCGCGCCGAGACCATTCGGCAGATTTTCATGAACTTTGGCCCAAAGTTAGTTTGTAGCATGGGGGTGTGCACCGCGAAGCGATTTTTCGAAAATTCGATTTTGTTCTTTTTCTATTCCAATTTTAAGAAAAATTTACTGAGCAAATTATTACAACGTGGACGAATAAATTACGGAATTATCATAACGTGGAACCGTAACATGGGCACAAGCCAATTGGCGAGAAAATTCACCATACATTATTTGTAAATATACAGGCGAAACAAAAGACCCTTTTAATTCTCTATTACGTGCAAAGCTGTGCGGGTACCACTAGTATCTAATAAAGAGTTAATCATGCAAAGTTTGAAAATCGTGTGTTCCTTTTTTATAGGCAAAAAAGAAAACTTTTTGGGACTCAATACTCCCCCCCCCCTCTACATTAAAAGAAATTATTTTTCAAAAAGTATTATTTATGTCAAAACTAACAATCACGTGAAATTTTAAAAATGTACAGTAAATATTTAGGACAAATATATTTCGAGTGTTCGTCGACCTTAAACTTATAACGTCAGAAAAATGCTTTTAGAATAATTTGAGTAAAATCGGTTTTCTGCTATAAATCATTTACTTACATCATTCGAATAATAGTTAAGTTATGCCATGCGTAGCGTGCAATCTCAAAGCACTTACGTCAGCACAGCCAATTGTGTAATTTGTTTTCCAAGATACTAATACGTTATCGATTGCGCAAATATTGACTATAAGGGAAGTGTTTTGCATTTCTATGCTTTGTATAACGTCGTACGTGTTAAGTAATTGTGCCAAAAATATTACAGCGTTCAAAGGGCTGAAAATAATTTTTCGCATTTGTGACTGGTGGTAATTTTTACAAAACAAGTCTCTTTATGAAAAAATAAATAAATAAATAAATAAAAAATAAATAAAATGGAAATTTTAATATTTCGAAGATATCCGTAGGGGTGCCGATATTAATTTTTAGTGGGACAAATGACTTCATTTCTTGATTATTATGTTTTGTTATTTAATGTTTTTACTTCCTTTTACAAAAAAGTTAGTATTGTATTCGCGAAAAAATTTCCACTCAAAAATCGACCTTAATTTCCATTTTGCTCACCCCCGAATGAATGTTGAGTTTTTTTTTTTTTTTTTTTTCGACTCGACCACACGTGGATAAGTGCCTAAGAACGTATAGACACGCGAAATATCCATTTTGACGATTCCCGAGTTAGTTACAACGAATTTCCTCGTGACGTCTGTATGTACGTATGTATGTATATGCGGTTGTGCCCATGTACGGATGTGCGTATGCATGTCGCATAACTTAAGAACGGTATGTCGTAGAAAGTTGAAGTTTGGTACGTAGACTCCTAGTGGGGTCTAGTTGTGCATCTCCCCTTTGGTTGCATTCGGGTGTTTCTGAGGGGGTCTTTTGCCAATTTTGGGCCGGGAATCATTGTTAGTTTCGATGTAAACTCAAGTCTTGTTGCAATTTGGCAGACATTTGGCGATATATAGCAAGTTTTTTGGTTGCCAAGTTTTGTCTCCAACTTGGCGATAAATTTGGCGATTTCTTTTAAATTTTGATTTCAATTTGGCCACTGTTGGTGATATTTAGAAAGTAAACTGTTGAATCACATTAAAACTACCAATAATGGGAAAATGACATTAAATTGGAGTAAAAGGAAGTCATGTGATGCACACATCAGCTCGTTTTATTTACGGTACCTGTGAGATGGATGCTGTTATTAGGCGTTTTATTCGGAGAACAGTTGTCATAAAACAATCAATCCATACATTAATAGACATAAATGAGCAGTAAAATCAGTATTTTTGTGATAATTTCGTTTTTTTTTTTTTTTTTTTTTTTTTTTTTGGCAGAATTGTTAGTGAACAGAAAAACGAAAATTTAGATTTTGAGAATATTACCTCATTTGGAAGACTTCTACTTCCGTCGTCAATGATCTGTCGAATACTTCTCCGTTTACTTCAATTTGGAAATTCTTCAGATAAAAATTTTCGCCTTCGATTTCCTGAGTGCAGCTGTCCTCGAATCTTTCCCGGTCATTTTCATGGCTTAAAATTTCCGATTCTTGCTGTCACTGTTTTATACCTAGAGCGAGTCTACAAAAGGGGCTAAATTGTAAATTTTGATAGAGTACACCTAGAGTGTTCACAACCACATACAGGGACGTCATTTTGAATTTTTCCGGGGGGGGGGGGGCAAAGGGTACATAATCAATGCAAATTTTATCGAAACAACAAAACCACACACTATTTGTCGCTAAAAAGACGACTGGGCGTATTTCACTTTTAAGCATTTTTGAAGAAAACCGATTTAAAGATTTCCAGTTTATTGTATCGCTTGAGAATTGCCACCAGTGTGAGGGACTGTAACTTTTTTACCATTTATTGTAGAGATACGTCTATTTTTCATATTATGAAATCGAATTTGGACATTTCTGTGGTGGTCAGAACACTTTTTTCGATTTTTTTCAAATATGCCCATTCGTCTTTTTAGCGACGAATCATATGAAAAAACATTAGGTTTAGAAATTATGATTGCTAGAACGGAACTACAAGGTCGGCTATTAATTTTCAGGACCGACGTAATTTTAGGAGAACGAAAAGTCGGAAGATGGCGTTAATGATTGCATATTGAAGAGCGTTTTCTTGCGCATGTGCAGTGCAATTAAAACGTAGCGTTTCAATTCCTGTTGCGTACGGACTGCGGCCGACCTGTGTGTGAATCATCATCGCTGCTTCCGCGCCCGTCCCAAAAGCGTCATGCATTTAAAATTTCAAGCGTTTTGGTCAAGCGTGAAACATTTAAAAAGTTATTGAGCGGGATAGCGCTTACTCGCCGTAAATTTTTTTCAACACTTTGTATGATTCTGCAGCTGTCTTGCACAATCTGAAGCAAAATTTAATGCTAATTCTTTTCTCCATTTTCATTTCGACGAGAGGACTTTAAGAGCTAATTTTTAATGAGCCTTTCCACGAGGAACACTTACTTCAGAATGACGCCAATTGCACTGCACATGCGCAAAAAAACGCTCTTCAATATGCAATCATTATTTTGTCTGATTCGGCAAAAATATCATCATTTGGGAAAAGTTGGAGTTCTAATCGGCAAAATTATCATGATTTGGCAAAACATAGAGTTCTATTCGACAAATTGAGAATTTCCGCCCTCCCAAAAATTTAAGTTAGGGGTGCTTGGCTTGCCCGACGATTGTCCATGTCAGCCTGGTCTGAAACTAGGGCCCGAGATCTTAGAGGGACCCGGCGACACTGACGCAAAAAAAAAAAAAAAGAAAGAAAGGAAAGAAGGAAAGAAAAAATGAAGAAAGAAAAAAGGGAAAAAAAATCCGAATAAGAGAAAATGTAAAGTTTAAGTGAAAATTCCTCTTGATATTCACTGTTGTGGCATTTAAAATAGAGTAAATTGTTTTCTAGTAAGCAACTTTGATTTTCCCCCCACTTTTTTCCTTTCCTTTTCTCCTCCCCCTCCCTCCCCCCGTATTTTCTTCAACCCCCTTTTTTTCTTTTATTCCCTTTTTCTCTTCTATTTTTTTCTTTTTTGCTCTGTTTTTGTGGGGCGGGAGGGGCCCGGTGACTTAATTGACAAGAGGCCTGCTTTGGCTCTCTGCTGCCTTGGTGCTTAAGAGTATCAAGGGCTTATAACCTTAAAACTTGTGTAAGCAACAATGTTTCAACTATTTGCTTCAATAACAAATTCTAGTAATTCCCCGCAAATAAAAGACAAAACAGAAGAGGGGAGAAATGCCCGTCTCAAAAAACAGAGTTTCCTCAAAAAAGAAAAAAAAAAAGAGAGATTAAAAAAGTTAATTTGAATTTTGACATATTTAATTCAAATTATGTTTTTCGCAATCACGAGTGTGTGTGTGTATGTAGGCGCGTGTGTTTGTGTCTGTGTGCAAGCATGACTGTTTATGTGTGTGTGTAGGTGAGTGTAAGTGTGTGTGTGTGTACGTGTATGTATGTATGCGTGAGTGTGTTGTGTAGGATATTGACGCAACCTAGAGATGGCTTTCGCTAGAGGAGCAGCTTCGGGAGGGGCCGGTCGACGGTGGTGCTGCAGAGGAAGGCGGGGGGGGGGGGGGATAAAATCATAGGACTCCAAAAAACAGTCAAATGAGAACAATAAGCAATGGTATTGCTCAAACAAAAGAAGCTTTTAAAGTCCCTTTTTTCCGCTCAGAAGTATCTCCATCAAAAACCGTGAATAAAGTTCACTATTGCACACTAAATGCTGAAATGCAATCTAAGCATTTCTCTGCAATTCAGTTAATAAAAGAGGCAATAAATGTGATAAGTTTTATATTACGGCGTAAAACAAAATCGTGATGCTGAAGGTCGTGTTTATTATCCGCAGGCAAACAACCGACGCGCTAAGTTTTTCTTTGTTTTCCAGGTCATTAACGGGTGAGACAGGCATATTTAGGAACTGATAGTACTTATCCGGAGTAGTAAGGGGAAGCGTAAAATGATGACACTTCCTTTTCTGCGATAAATGATTTGCGTGAAGAAAATCTATAAATGCTATTCATACAATTTAGGGGTGCTCATCCCCCCCCCCCCCCCCCCAATTTCAATGGCGCAAATCTCCCTCCTCCCTCAATTTTCTCAACCCTCTTTCCCTTTTATGTTCTTTTGCTCTCTTTTTGTATTGTATTTATTTTTTAAAAAAATTTTAATTTATTTATTTTTTAAAATTCTTCTTATTAATATTTTATTAGAAAAGTTCTGTGCTACGCCAATGACATATACACACACACACACACACTCTAAATAAATAAATAAAATAAAATATAAATAAAATAAAATACATAATTTTAATTAAAAATAAATCAATAAATAAATTTGAATTAATAAACTTAAAAAATAAAAAATCCCCCCCCCCCCGAATTTTGATGGCGCAACGCGCCTTAATACCCCTGACACAATTTGATTGTAATGTGTGCTGTGTGTGAATGCGTATCGATCTAAAACGCTAGTAAAAGAGCCAAAAATGAAATTTTGAATTATAATACATAGAAACTGACTAGACAGCAAGAAAAAATTTTGAAAAAAAAAAAAAATAGAACCGACTTCAAAATTGCTCTAAAAAGTGAAAAATAATTTTATTCTTTAAACACCATCGATAATACTTTTAAACATAATTTTTGAAGTTGGCGCAAAAACAAAAAGTAAAATCCATTGTAACCATGCTTCGTTCATATTGTTATCAAAAAATCATCCAAAGTTAGGAACGAAACATTTATATCGTTACTCAAATATGCTGTCATCAATGCGTAATGCATGTGGTAGTGAAGAAACTGGGCCTGATTTAATTTATAGTTGTAACTGAGTCATGGCTGTGAATGACTTTATCGATCGTTTTTGCGCCAACTTCAAAAATTATGTTTAAAAGTATTATGAATGGTGTTTAAAGAATAAAATTATTTTTCACTTTTTAGAGCAATTTTGAAGTCGGTTCTATTTTTTTTTTTTTTTTCAAAATTTTTTTATTTTATTCTTTTTAATGTAAATGTATTTCAGAAACATTAAGAAGTTACTATAACGAAACTTTACCTTATTTTTTTCATAAAAATGCTCTATACTAAAAAAATAAAAACACGCCTTAAACTTTAAGCGATTGACAATAAAAATTTATCTTTGTTCCTCGCTGGAATTCATTTGTGTGTTAATTTAATTATAACCATTTAAATATTACGTTTTCCCTAACTAATTTTCATTTCACAGCATAGTTGCTTTTTGTGCAATCCTGTATCTCCTTACTCAGCCCAAATCATCTGTTATTGGCATACTTGATAACGATAAAAATACTACTATAGTTGAAGCAAACCTAACCTAGTAACATTGTGAAGGCTAAGCAGATCCTAATCACTGCATAAACCTCGCTTCCACGTTAGGTTTACCCCCACTATAGAGCAAGGACACTGAAGAAACTTTATGCTTGCTTCAGAGAAGCCTCCATTCAAAATTATCACCACAATTACTGTTAATATTATTGTTGTATGGCACCAAATTGTTGAAACAATGGGTTTTATGTTTAATCATCTAATAGGGAAATTGCATGAAATTTACTGTTTTTTGACCATAACGTTTTTCTAACAAACAAATATGGTCAAACAAAGTAATGGGACCTAAGTTGAGCCATCCCCTATCCATTAAAAGAAGAATCATCAAAATCGGTCCACTAGGTGAGACGCTTTTTGAAGTCGGTTAAAAAGAGCTTGATGCCTTTCAAACTAAAACCCTGAGAAAAATATTGAACATATACTGGCCTAATAAAATAACGAATATAGACCTTTTCTGAGTTAGTCCTGAAAGATAACTGGATTTGACGGGGAAGATTTCTGAATTTTGCAGAAAGATTCTAGGTTAATTTCAAGAGACTTACTCTCTTTTAGCAGGGACTTCCCTGGTTTTGGCTATATATTTATACATATATATATATATATATATATATATATATATATATATATATATATATATATATATATATATATATATATATATATATATATATATATATATATATATATATATATATATATATATATACTAGCTGACCTAGCCACGCGTTGCTGTGGCAAAGAAGTTGGATTAAAATAAAATTTTACTCATTATTTTGATAGAATCAAATAAATATTTTTAATAGAGTTTAAAATAGTATAGCCGATTTTAAAACAAATGAGATTGATAATGGGCGTGATTTAATGTAC
Organism: Uloborus diversus; assembly: GCF_026930045.1. Lineage (NCBI taxonomy): Eukaryota > Metazoa > Arthropoda > Arachnida > Araneae > Uloboridae > Uloborus > Uloborus diversus. The sequence continues at coordinate 139,929,265 of NC_072738.1, forward strand.
AAACGATTCATAAATGTTCCTGGAAAATTATGGGCAGCTGATGTGGCCAATTTTGGCCAGGAACATGTCATGCCAAAACCCGGAAAGTTTTCCTATAAAAGTTAATAACCTTCCTGAAATTATCTCGGAAACCTCTTTAAAAATTCGAAGATCTTCCCGTTTGAAGTTAGTCGTGTTTCTGGAACTTTAGTGTAAACTTAGGAAGGAATAAAAAAAAAAAGCTTAGCACCTTTCTGATTTATTAAGGAACTTCTATAAGCAGTAATGCAAACATAGCCAAAGCTTAGCCAGAACTGCAAGCAAGTATAGAAAATTTTTACTCAGTAACGTTTCGGATTTTTTTTTTTTTTTTTTTTTACAGTGCAGGCTGAAGAAAGTACTTATTGAATTCAGTCAGTACTAAATAAATTTTTTTATGGAAAAAGCACTATACTTACGCTTAGTAAAATTTGTAAGTATGACTTTGGCCAAAAAAAAAAGCAAAAATAACTTGAAAGTGATAGTAAATATCGAAACTGATTGTAAAATAAACCGAATGTAGAAGCTAAGCGTAAACCCACCATACGCTCTTAGATTCTACACAACATTTTATTCACGTCTGCTTTCTCTATAGTTTGTAATCAATAACTTCTTTACAAAATACACTAACTAAATTAAAAACATAATAATTAAATTTTTTCAATGAAGTAGATAACATTGACTTCGAACTATTGTTTCTATTATTTGCAAACTGAAAACTGTCTAAGCACTAAGTTGTGCACAATGTTCTTGCTTAACCAGTCTTTTGCTAATACGAAAAAGTATGATAACTTTCCACTTGTGAGTAGGTGATATATGGTTGCCCATGAGAGAAATATTTATGTTTCAAGTCCAAACCGAAAGAAGACATTGTTTGTTCTTGAGATCTATTTATGGTCTTTGCAAAAGTTAAACGAATCAAAAATTGAAGCCTTTCAAATGTGTTTGAAAATTATGACGCTATTAATGGATTACGTGGCAACACAAACCTTTCTCCTTTAAACTTTATCGTCAAAATTGCTGAATTTTGATGAAGAAACGTGTACCGTTGCAAAATTTAGGTGGGTTTAAATCGCGAAAAATAATAAATTGTTGAGCCCAATTTTCAACCGGAAATCGTGTAGTCGCATTCCTGGTGTATCCAGGGAATTAAAAAATTCAGTTGGAATGTTTACTGCTTTGTTTTCATCGACAACTGTATAGACTTGTTCAGCATCAATGGGGAGCTTTTTTTTCCAGCCGTCAGTAATGGCCCATTATTCGCAATAATTGTAGCTAAGACAGCGTCATTGCTCTGTTGTTATACGTTGAAAGTCAGTGTTAACTAAGTCGGTGGCCCAACTGTCAGGTGACGGCATATCA